>NC_052146.1:93558270-93668147 GCF_902713615.1 Scyliorhinus canicula
CCCCACTACTGTGCCAGGTTGTGGAAGATACAGCAGACCACTACAAAGTGGGAGACCCTCTGGGGGGGGGGGGGGGGGGGGGTGTACTGCAGTGGACCACCAGAGCCGTCCGGGCATTGGAGCCGCATTTTGATTAGTCCAATGCACTGCTCAATTACAGCATGGGTGACAGCATGGGCTTCATTATATTAGGTCTTGGCTTCTGTCTCTGGCCTAGCGTCATCAACCAGGGCCTCAATGGCTACCCCTCAACCCCCAAGAGCCAACCCGTATCCTGGGGGGAATCCTCAAAGGTGCTGGGGATTTCCGAGAGACCCAGGGTGTAGCAGTCATGCACACTCTCTGGGAAACGTGCATGATCCGGAAGTGGTGATGGCACATGAGTTCAACATTCAGAGAGTGCAACCCCTTCCTGTTAATGAAGGGTACTCCCTGATGCCCCAGTGCACACACGGTGGCATGCATGCCATAAATTACCCCCGGGAGGAATGGCATGTGGCGCAGTGCACTAGGACTGCGGCGCTGAGGACCTGGGTTCGAATCCCGGCCCTGGGTCAATGTCCATGTGGAGTTTGCACATTCTCCCATGTATGCGCAGGTTTCACCCCCACAACACAAAGATGGATTGGCCACGCTAAATTGCTCTTTAATTGGAAAAAAATGAATTGGGTACTCTAAATTTTTTTTTTTAAGGTGATGGCATGTGGCGCGGTGGTTAGCACTGGGACTACGGTGCTGAGGACCCGGGTTTGAATCCCGGCCCTGGGTCACTGTCTGTGTGGAGTTTGCACATTCTCCCCATGTCTGTGTGGATTTCACCCACACAACCCAAAAATGTGCAGGTTAGGTGGATTGACCATGCTAAATTGCCCCTTAATTGGAAATGTAAAAAATATTTGGGTACTCTAAATTTTTTTAAAAGTTGCACCTGTACCTGGGGCATCCCAGGGATGGTGAAGAATGCTGCCGCCTAAGTAGCTTCATGGGCTTGGTCCAGCTCAACCTCCTTCCCCCTCCAGAGCACTGGGACAACAGCTCCGGCGTCTTTAGCTGCATGCCAGAGAATGGAAATAGCTACTCACCTGCTCAGTTCCCCTCAGCAGCCATTGCTCCAGCTTCACGTTTTTAAATAACGCCTGCGTGATTTCCCACAGGGGAGCCAGTTAATTCCTGGGAGGCTGTTACATTCACTTTATAGAATCATAGAATTTACAGTGCAGAAGGAGGCCATTCGGCCGATCGAGTCTACACCGACCCTTGGAAAGAGCACCCTACACAAGCCCACACCTCCACCCTATCCTCGTAACCCAGTAACCCCACCCAACCATTTTGCATACTAAGGGAAATTTAGCATGGCCAATCCACCTAACCTGCACATCTTTAGACTGTGGTAAGAAACCGGAGCACCCGGAGGAAACCCACGCAGACAAGAGGAGAACGTGCAGACTCCACACAGACAGTGACCCAAGCCGGGAATCGAACCTGGGACCTGTAGCTGTGAAACAATTGTGCTAACCACTATGCTACCGTACTTTAGTCTCGCTGATGAGGTGGAAATGAATGCAAGCGAGGGTTAATGATGTGCTCGCCATATATGGGCATGCTCCAGAACTCGGCATCGGGGGTGGACCGGTTAGATTCGCGATTGTGGCCTTTTACATTCTTTAACTGGCAGTGGTAAATCGCGCCCACTGTGTCTACAACATACACATATCTGCCGAAATGCATTGAGGCAAATGTGACATTGAGAGCATCTCCCTCACCATGACCTACACCTCCCTCACCTTGGGTGGGATTCTCCGACCCCCCCACCGGGGTTTTGGCGGGGGCGGGAATCGCAACGTGCCAGTCGGCAGCCGTTGGCAGCGGCCCCCCCTCGGCGATTCTCCGGACCACAATGGGCTGAGTGGCCGC
Source organism: Scyliorhinus canicula (assembly GCF_902713615.1). Lineage (NCBI taxonomy): Eukaryota > Metazoa > Chordata > Chondrichthyes > Carcharhiniformes > Scyliorhinidae > Scyliorhinus > Scyliorhinus canicula. The sequence goes on from NC_052146.1 coordinate 93,560,185, forward strand.
CCGTGTTCGGCGGCTCCCGCCGGCGTAAATCACAGCAGGTCCTTACCAGCGGGACCTGACTCCACGGGCGGCCTGCAGAGTCCTCGGGGGGGCGCGGGGGCATCTGGCCCCGGGGGATGTTCCCATGGTAGCCTGGCCCGCGATCAGGGCCCACCGATCCACGGCTGGGCCTGTGCCATGGGGGCACTCTTTCCCTTCGCACCGGCTGCTTTCAACCTCCACCATGGCTGGTGCGGAGAAGAACCACCCAGCGCATGCGCTGGGATGATCCCAGCACACGCTGGCGCTCACGCACATGCTCCAACACGCGCCGGCCGGCGGAGGCCCTTCGACACCGGTTGGCGTGGCGCCAAGCCCTCCAGGGCCGGCCTAGCCCCTGAAGGTGCGGAAGTTTCCACACCTTCGGGACGGCCCAACGCTGGAGTGGTTCACTCCACTCCTCGGTGCCGGAGTGGCCCGCCCCGCCAGTTTGCGGAAAATCCTGCCCCTTGTCTTTCACCATGAGGAAGATCAGAAGAACTGGGCTTCGGGGGCAGCACAGCGGCGCAATGGGTTAGCCCTGCTGCCTCACGGCGCCGAGGTCCCAGGTTCGATCCCGGCTCTGGGTTACTGTCTATCTGGAGTTTGCACACTCTCCCTGTGTTTGCGTGGGTTTCACCCCCACAACCCAAAGATGTGCAGGCTAGGTGGATTGGCCATGCTAAATTGCCCCTTAATTGGAAAAAAAGAATTGTGTATTCTATGTTTTAAAAAAAAAGAATAACTGGGCTTCAAGGTAGCACAGTAGTTAGCATAGTTGCTTCACAGCTCCAGCGTTCCAAGTTCGATTCCTGGCTTGGGTCACTGTCTGTACGGAGTTTGCACGTTCTCCCCGTGTTTGTGTGGTTTCCTCCGGGTGCTCTGGTTTCCTCCCACAGTGCAAAGATGTGCAGGTTAGGTGGACTGGCCATGCTAAATTGCCCTCAGGTTAGGTGGGGTTACTGCATTACGGGGATAGGGTGGAGGTGTGGGCTTAAGTAGGGTGCTCTTTCCAAGAGCCGGTACAGACTCGATGGGCTGAATGGCCTCCTTCTGCAGTGTAAATTCAATATAGAAACAGCATTGCTGGAATGGTATTTGCAACAGAACGTGTCATTTGAAGAAGTATTATAGCTTTTTACTTGATAACGGCAAGTCTTTATGAACTATTTGTAACTGCACTAAGTAAAAGGTACAGGCATGGGTTATCTCCATCTCTCTGTCTTAAAACTTCTCTCGCCAGCACCATACTGACCCTAGGTCTAGGTCATGTGCCTTCTTACAGCACTGTGTGGGCAGCACTGTCCTCAGTCCCACACAACCATGACCTCTGGGTTTCGATATCTCCACACATTACTCTGACAGGGGTATATCACTGTTTCTTTATTGTTGCTGGGTCAATGTCCTGGAATTCTCTGTCGAACACCATGGTGAATGCACTATCAACATCAGCATTGTAGGAGTTCTGGGAGAAGACGCACCATCATTTCCTCAGGACAACTAGGAATGAAAAACAAATGCAGCCTTTCCAGTTTCACCCACATCCCAATGTCTGTGTTGAGCCATCTCTCCATTCAATCTCCAGTTTGAGTGACCGAGGACTCACCCCTACAGAATGCATTTATAAATGCTGGGTGCGGCAAGAGAACAGCCCGAAAGTTACCAACACCCCAATCACTTTCTAAAATCTACTATCTAGCTTCACACATGCCCACATGGCCAAGTTGACAGAAGGTTACCAGAGCCAGTGTCATGAAGAGAGGAATAAGTTGAAAAGGTAAATAAATAAAATTGACTTCACATAAAATACTTGTGAATTTGCTTTGTACAACAGCTGCTTTGGTAAATCCTATCAGAAACAAGATGTTATCGCACTCCAGAATGGAATAACATTTATCAACAGCATGTCAGTATGAATACTGAAAGTACATCTGTCAGCTCTGCTGTAAAATTACCCTGTTTGGATTCTTCACAATGTCTCTCTTTATGGAAATAAAGTGGCAACACCAGACTTGCTTTCCACTCGCAAATCATCATAAAATCATACAAGACAGGAGGCCATTCAGCCTTTCATGCCTGTGTCAGCTCTTTGATAAAGCTATCCGTTTAGTCGCATTTCCCTGCATTTTCCCCATTTCCCAACTGTTAACATGTTCTTTACAAAAAATATTTGTACCAGCTTCATTGTTCACACATAAAAGAAGCAACATTTGGGTGTACAGGACCAGACTCTGGTCTTGTGGCAATATTTTGACATAACAGACTTTTGAAGATGGCTTTACTAATGTCTGGAGAGAGACTAGGGCATGATAAAATGATGAACTTTGAAGCAATTGTCATAGTTGTAACCCTCATTAAAAACAATTTGAAGATATAATCTTCCAGCTTTTTGCATTGTGACAGGTTGGCAATGTCACAGCTGCTAGTGTAATTTTATGTACTATTTTATCTTTGATTTTCTAAAACCAAAATTAATTAATTTTCACAGTAACCATGATCGGCAATGCAACATCACATGCCAAATGCGGTGTGATAGTTCCTCCATGTCTTTTTTTCTCCATGCCTGAGTTTCTTCCTTCTCCTCTCTTGAATCGTTCTGGCATGGCTGCATCAACAACTCGCATTTGTATAATGCCTTTTACATATCAAATGTCCCATAATATTTCCCAAGAGCAATATCAATCAAAATTTAACAACAAAGATATTCTTTATCTGCCGGAACATGCGGTCACCAATATCACAAACCTTTTAGTACCAGTCACTGGATAGGGACATTTTCCTAAAACAGGGGTAACTACACCAAATGTAACATTCCTGTGTCTTGTTTTGATTACCTAACGTGGAAGGACTTAGATACCGAGGATAATCAGAGGATAATCGATACCAGGTTTAAAAGCTATCAGTTACCTGAACTAACAGAGCTGCATGCTTTTGAATTTTATTTATGGGTAAACTTTGTGAAGGTATGAATGAAAAATACTGGCTAGGTGTAAAATGGACAGGGTATATGAGCTAGGTGGGTTAGGGGGAGCCAAGGTGACAGAGGTATGAGGCTAGATTCTCTGGTCCCCCAGCCGGGTGTTTCATGGCAGGCATCATTCTCTAGCAGCAGGATTCTCTACTCCTGCTGCTTGTCAATGGGATTTCCCATTGAAACCAGGCCATGCCATCGGGAAACCCTTGGACAGGAGTGCGCTGCTGGCGGAAACAGAGAATCCCAACAGCCAGTGAATTCAAGCCATATTCGGTATAACTTAACAAAAACATAGAAGTAGAATAGCTGTTTAGGAGGTACTTGTTCCTCCTGAGTGTAAGGATCCTTCTGTTTTTTCACCTGGTTCCCCTGTAAGTTCCTTTATTTCCTGTTATTTTGGCTTTGAGAATGTTTGTATCTGGACAATTACTGGGACCTATACCTTTAAGATGAACTTTATTTTTTACTAAGGAAATCCCCAGCAAGATGTGCTGTTTGGTCTGGCCTCAGGAAACCTCCCAGTAAGATGTGCTTCTTGGACTAGCCTCAGCAATGACACATTTTGATGGACTTGGCTGGCAGCCAATAAGCTGTTTTTTTTTTTGTTTTTTTTTTTTCCTTTTTTTTTAAATTTTAGAGTACCCAATTATTTTTTTTCCAATTAAGGGGCAATTTAGCGTGACCAATCCACCTACTCTGCACATTTTTGGGTTGTGAGGGCGAAACCCACGCAGACACGGGGAGAATGTGCAAACTCCACACGGACAGTGACCCAGAGCCGGGATCGAACCTGGGACCTCAGCGCCGTGAGGCAGCTGTGCTAACCACTAGGCCACCGTGCTGCCCTTCCAATAAGCTGTTTTAAATTCCCGGGTCTTAACTATCATTCAATCCTAATTGGCGTTGATCATTCTGGAATGTTCCTCACTTTGTGGGACTAAGTGTTTGCTTTTAGTTTCTTTCTCATTCAAGAAGCAGTGGGCCACATCTCTGATATCTCTCTCTCTCTTACCTGATGGACTCTGACTAAAGACTTGAAGAAAATAATTTACTCTCTGTACAGTCTGCGAGACTGTTTCCAAGCTTTTATATTTTGGTTTGACCAGGAAGTTGGAGGGTAGAACCCTGATCTCCCTCTAAAGGTCTGAAGAAAAGGCTTTTTTCCCTCTGCACAGCCCGTTAGACCCACAGGAAAATCCAGTCCAGCATCAGCTGCTGGCAGGGTGGGTTGTTTGAAAACCCTTCTTAAACTCTCATATGGAGAACAATAGTCTCATCTGTGTCTGATAGTTAATCGAGTGGAGACGGAGGCAAGTCAGAATTATACAGACCCAAGGTGGATCTTCCGTGAAGGTCCAGGTTAATACAAGTTAATTATTAATTCGGGACACGGCGGGGGCTGGGATTGACGCGGCCCCGGGCGATTCTCCGACCCGGCGGGGGGTCAGTGAATCCCGCCCCTGGTGCCTGTAAGTCATTGGAGCAGTCAAGGGTCAAAGACCTCAGAAGCTATATGCGAATCATTGGTCAATTCACTTGTGTTGGGACTCCGGGGCCTGTGCGACTGGAATTGACCATGCACTAGCCTAAGGTGTCGCAGCATGAGGTAAAATGGAGGTATCGGCAAAGGTCACGAGTGCGGAGATGCTGCAAACATTGAAAAGGCAGCTGGGTAGTTTCCCAAGAATGATAAACATGTAGAAGATAGATGGTCCCATGTGGGCATTGTGTCATCCAGCAGCATCACTAGCATTTCACTTAATAACCTTTGTGGAACAGACAGCGTCATCTCAGGGACTTTTTTCTAAGTTTTCCTATTTTTCTTTTTTTCCATTTCTCAGAGGTGAATTGCATGGTTGTCCATTGTGGTTGGGGGTTGGATTGTGTGTGAGGGGGTGAGAGGGTGGGGCGAATGAGGTGTAATTTCCACCTTTTCAAGTTAATACAGGAGTTATGGACCAGCCATTTGTTTCTCTTGTGCTGCACTTTTATATTCCCACATTATCTAACTACCTCGAATAATACCAGGGAACAATGATAAATGTTTGGACCAGTATTGTGTCTATTTAGCTCAGAGTTATGAGGAGTAATCAATACGGAAGGTATATAAACATGGTTAAATGACCTGCAAATCTGGTTACCATGGTTATCACTCTTTAAATATGCAGGAAGGTGAGGTTGAGGAGAAAAATCATTCAAGATTTTACTGAATGGTGAAGCAGGTTCCGAAGACTGAATGGTCTGACTTCAGCTCCTATTTATGTTTTTATCACTTTAAACAATTATGGATGACTCAGACCAAATTTCCAACTTTGCTTATGCATTTTGACAATAATTTAGAGAAAGAGTTTGCCAACTTGACCAACTTGTTACGAGACTGACAGTTAATGATGCGGGGTATATCTTTTTCCTCAAGAAAATACTAGTTTTTGAAACAGGAGGAAATTGAAAAGTATGTTAATTAAACAGGTGCTTAGAAACGATTTAGACATATTTCTGTGTTTATTACCATTTTCAAGCCAAGGAAAAATTGAGTTAGCCAAAAAAGCTATTAGGATTAATAACTTTTCATCCTTATGCTGGAATAGGCCCTTTCAATTTATCACCGGCCCAACCAGTTTTTTTTTAAACTGTTGCCATTTGACAGTTTCATTTGGGCAATACAGTCGCCAGTCCTTTCGAAGACTGTAGATTGAAAATTGCAACAAGGAATATGAAAGAAACACCCACTCCATTGCCAAATGAAACTGTCAACCACAACCAATTTTATCCAGCTGGACCAGCGTTTAAAAAAAAATTGTCAAGTGAAAAGCCTCGTGTTGGGTCCAGCCTCTACTCTGTGAGCGGGGTGGAAGAGTATCAAAAAGTAAAGTCAGCCTACTCAGTACTGTATGCATAGTAGATATTTATGGAGTAGGATGTTGACATTTGGTACTACCATTGAAACGGGATTGATGCAACAGTAATTTTATACAGTAGCTCGTCTGCAAACAACTGAGCAGAGCAAAGAACCACTGCATGTGGATAGGTCGCTGCATTTCCCCCCCCCCCCCCCCCCCCCCCCCCCACACACACACCCAGTATGAGTCCTGTTTCTAGCAGTTTGGGATCCAAGGTATCTGGCATGTCCTTCTGAAACATTTACCATCTGTTCTGGAGAGGCAGTGCTGGCTGATGCTGTCCCAGCTCCCTCAAACAAAGAATGTGTCTCAGCTCGGTTTCCTCAGCCAGCTGTGAGCCTCGGATTTTTAAAAGGGGGGGAAAATCTGCTCATTGAAAAGGCCTGGCTATTGAAAAGAGCTAACATCTCAGACTAAAGGAGCTTTGAATAATTCAAGCATATGCTTTAAATATTAAATCAAACTTAAACCCTGGAGTTAGACTTTAAACGGTCTTTGACTGATTTGGTGATGCTTCCAATGAGTTGTCTAAGAAAACTATTGAGGCAACAAATATCGAAGGAATAAGAGGGGTTTATTTTTCAATGTTTTGGGAACAGATACACTTGAATAACGATTGTGTCCACATGTTGAACGCAGCTAATTGAAAGTTAAAAGATAGTTAGAGGTTTGGCAGGCCGAGGTTTTCATCCATAATTCAATTACTCCATGCTTCTCATGTTCCGGCAAAAAATATACTGCCATGGTACTGAAGGCTCCTCTTCAGATGAGCGCAGGTTCATCCAGTCAGTGCACAAGGGATAGGGAGTGGGAAGGTGTCAGCTTTGATCCCGAGTCTATAGCGAAGTTACCCGCCTGAGGCAAATCTTCGGCACACGACATCTTCTGCATCCCTCGATGATGGAGGGGGTGTTCCCCAACAGAAATCTAGCTGGAAGTATAGGTGAAACCAGGTGAGATCATCAGGACTAATCTCGGCCGAGATGCCCTTATAATCAAATCTCCTGCCAACAGACACATCACATGAATACTGGGCCCTTAGGTGAAGTAGTAAAAGCCAAAAAGTGTTTGTGGTTTTTTTATTCAAGGACACAATGGGCGCAATTCTCCCAATGGGAGACTAAGTGCCGACGCAGGAGTGAAAACTGGAGTGTTTCACTCTGGCGGCGGAGGCCGCTCCTCGCCCCCTATTCTCCCACCCCCAGGGGGCGAGGAGCGGCGCCGCGTCAATTACGCGCACCGGGCCTTGGCGCCGCGTCAAAGCAGCGGCCGATCCTCCCTCCCCCCCCCCACAGGCTGCACACTCAGCATTCGCGCACTGTTCACGCTGGCAGCGACCAGGTGTGGTTGGCGCCGGCGTGAACCCGTCGGATTGGGCAGGCCGCTCGGCCCATCCGGGCCGGAGAATCGCCGCTCGCCTGTTAGAAACGGCGAGCGGCGATTCTCCAAGCGGCCTATCGTGAAACGCGGCACGCCGTTTTGGGGGGGTGGGAGAATCGCATGCAGGTGCCAGGGCGGCGTGGCGGGAATCGCCCGGCACTCCCGCGATTCTCCCACCCGGCGTGGGGATCGGAGAATCGCGCCCAATGTCTTTAACAGTGGAGGGATATTTCTGAAATTGAGGTAATTTTGATTTTGTGAAAAAATGATAAAATGGGTTAGAACCATGGAAACCCCGACAGTGAAAAAGGGGGTCATTTGGCCCATCGGGCTGCACCGACCTTCTGAAAGATCACCCTACCTAGGCCCACTCCTCCGTCCTATCGCCGTTATCCCATAATCCCACCTAACCTGCACATCTTTGGATTGTGGGAGGAAACCAGTGAACCTGGAGGAAACCCACGCAGACACGGGGAGACCATGCAAACTCCACACGGACAGTCACCCAAGGCCAGAATTGAACCCGGGTCCCTGGTGCTGTGAGGCAACAATGCTAACCATTGTGCCACTATGCTGCCTTAACACCTCTCTGAATTTTTTATTTCTTTAGCTTCTCACAGGATGGTAGAAATTCAATGGGAATGAAAATTGGTAGATTTATAATGGGTGTCTGATTCACTAATGCCCATTTTTTTATTACTGTGTCATGGGACGTGGGCTTTGCTGACTGGGCCAACATTTGTTGCCCATCTGAACCAGATGGGTTTTGATGACAATCGACAATGTTTTCAGGATCTGGACTTCTAATTCCAGGTTTTTTTCATTGAATTCAAATTTCACCACCTGCCATGGTGGGATTTGAACCAAGGTCCCCAGAGCATTTCTCTGTGTCCCTGGATTACTAGTCCTGTGACAATACTGCTATACCACTGCCTCCCCTATTATCCAGTGTCAAAGTTATTCCTAATACATGACGATGTTAAGTTAAGGCTTTATTCACATGGATTTTAAGAAAACTTAATAATATTCATCTTTTGGGATGCCTACACTGTACAATGTAAATGTGAACAAGTGCCTGGTGTGAAGATATGGCAAAAAGCTTACAAATGGCAGTGTTATGCAAGAAACTGTCACTCTTGCATGACCACATATGCAATTATCTTTGAAATATGTTTTTCATTTCATAACCATATCTTTGTTCCTGCAAGAAATTACATAACATGTCCACATAAAATATTGCTCCAACAGCCATTACAGATAGGGTAGTGCCATCTCAAAGTAATCATCCAGATTGTTCCTGTGGCACAACTTAACTGTCCTTTCGGTCCCAATGTAGGTCCTTTGTAACTGTTGACTCTAATCTTTAAAGCAAACTAGCCAGTATTTTATTGATAAGAAAAACTGTCAGAACAGTAACAATCTCATTGTTATTATTAAATTCTCTCGGTATTGGGGGATTAAGTCTACAAGTGTAACTTTGCAATGTCACAACTTATATCATGCTCTTAAACTATGTTCCCATTTGTTATCACTTGTGTGCAATTTTGCATCATTAAAACAGACATAAATGATGTATATATTGCCCTTGATAAGGAGTTCTATTGTGCTAAAAATATAATTCAACAATTGATTCACAATATGAAAAGGATACGTCAGTATGATATTCTCATCACTGCATTAGTCAGCCTGGCTCATTTGGTTACCCACTCACCTCTGGCACCCTCACTTCTGTGTTAGAGGTTTGTGGGTGCAAGCTTTATTCCAGAGTTTTGAGTACATCATCTAGACTGGCACCACAATGCAACACTGTGCAAGTGAGTACTGCACCATTGTAGAGCTGGGCTGGATTCTCCATTTGGGAGACTATGTGCTGGCGCTGGTGTGGGAACAGAGGCATTTTACGCCGGAAAAAACAGCGCAAAAGCTGCATTGATCCTCTGTCTGGTGGGGAGCTAGCAGGCACACAGTCCAGCTGCAGATATGGGCGGAGAATTGCCGGGTCCATGGCCACACATGCGCACGGCAGCGGCCTGCAGCGGCCGCACTGTGCAACATGGCGCCGGCTGCACCCAGACCCAGCTTGCGAAATAGTGCCTCCCTTTGGCCAGGCTCGCCACGCCCGGACCACCCCCCACCAGTGCCCCCAGCAATGCCCCCCCGGCCATGAATAGGTTTCCCCCCCCCCCCCCCCCGATTGTGGCGCCCCTGGACTCAGTCCGCAGCCGCCACGCCGGGTTACCGAAAAGAAAATAGCACACACGCCCCACGGCTATCGGGGGAGGGCCTCAGGTGACTTCCTGAGGTCATCCTGACAGCATGCGCCATACTCTGCGAGTACACCGTTTTGGAGGGGCGGAGTATCGCAAAAGCACCGCTGCCCCTGGCCGGTCACAGAACGCGATTTTGGCGTCGGAGATCAGAGAATCCCGCCTGCTATCTTTTGGATTCTTTACGTTAGGCCAAGGCCCTATTTTTCCTTTCAAAAAAGAGGCATTTTCCCAGGTGTCCTGGTTAATATTTAGGCTGGGGACAGGCAGGAGAGTGAAGTCGAGGCCACAATCCATTTTTTAATGTGGGTGTCACTGGCATTTATTTCCCTTCACCATTCCAAGGATGTTTAAAAATCAACCACATTGCTGTGTATCTGGAGTCACATGTAGACCAGACCAGATAAAAAGGCAGATTTCCTTCCCCAAAGGGCACCAGATAGGTTTTTACAACAGTCCACAATGGTTTCATGAGACCTTTTATTCCAGATTCTTTTTAAAATTCACATTTCACCATCTGCCATGGGGATGATTCAAACCCTAGTACCTGGATCATTACCCTGGGTCTCTGGTTTACTAGTTAAATGACAATACCACTATGCCATTGCCTCCTCTATTGAATGGAAAAGCCTGACCGGCCAATTCAAACTCCTGCTCCTATTTCTTACAATCTTAAGTCTCGTTTCTGTTTGTCGGAGCTTGCTGTGTGGAATTTGCTGCAGTGTTTCCATCATTGCTGTACACTTCATTCGCTATAAAGTACTTTGGGATGCCCTAAGGACTTTTAAGTAAATAGAATTTACGAGGTTAGCCTAGAATACTTGCTTTAAACTGTGGGAGTAAAGCAAGGAAACACAAGGTTTAATCTGGTAAAAGGTAACTTTAGCATCATATTAGGAAGCTCTTCATACAGAATGCTCTCCACTTGGAATGATCTCCCATACAGAATTATGGAGTTAAAAGTATCTTCTGAACTTGTCATCTTGTGACAAATAAAATCCTTTGCCATGGCGCTGTTCTTTGTGTTTCGCAGAACTGCAATCTTGTATTGTTACATTCCTCATCACTGGAAAATGCCAGAGATTCTCTGCTGCTTGTTGTACTCTGGGTAAGCTGATATCACTGTATAACTATGCTACAGAATATTATTTCCGCCTCCTTATTTTTTTTGTTTTGTAAGATGATAAAGGTCTACGGCATTTCTGTCATCATTGTCGTTTAACCTGCACAATTGTCATTCTAAACTTGTTTTGTTAAAAAAAACTATGCATAGTAACGTACACACAAACACACACAAAGAGGACAGAGTATGATTTAGGTCTAACTTGAAAAATGTACACACATTAATAGTTCGTCACGCGTTTACTATAAAATGATGTGGGGCGGCATGATGGCACAATGGTTAGCACTGCTGCCTGAGAGCGCCATAGACCCGGGTTCAAACCCGGCCCTGAGGTGGCTGTGTGGAGTTTGCAGTGTTCCCACTTTCCCCCCGTGTCTGGGTGGGTTTCCTCCAGGTGGTCCGGTTTCCTCCCACAGTCCAAAGATGTACAGGTTCATGGAATCACAGAATCATAGAACTTACAGTGCAGAAGTAGGCCATTCGGCCCATCGAGTCTGCACCGAACCTTGGAAAGAGCACGCTAACCCAAACCCACACTTTCACCCTATGCCCGTAACCCAGTAACCCTACTTAACCTTTTTTTTGGACACTAAGGCCATTTTAGCATGGCAGATCCAAATAACTTGCACATCGTTGGACTGTGGGAGGAAACTGGAGCACCTAGGGGAAACCCACGCAGACACGGGGAGAACATGCAGACTCTGCACAGACAGTGACCCAAGCTGGGTATCGAACCTGGGACCCAGCTTAGGTGGATTGGCCATCATAAAATTGCCCTTTAGTGTTCAATTTTGTACAGTTTAGCCAGGGTCACAGGGATAGGGTGAGGGAGTGGGCCTAGGGTTGGTGCCGACTCGATGGCCCGAATGGTTTCCTGCACTGTAAGAATTCTGTGGTTCTATATGATTGGGACATAGAGGTGATGATATACATAGATATTGCTGTGGTTTAAAAATAATTATCTGTATATTAAATAGCCACCGTATCATTTTTATAGATTACTATGTGTTTCTGACAGTACAAAATACTTCAATTTGTTTTTTGCACTTGCTGCTTTTATTAACATTTATTGATAATGTCAGGGTGACTGAACACTCTGTTCTGCACTATGCTGTCCTTCTGGTTGGTTGAGAGATGCACTGACGGTTGACATTAGAACAGCCCAGCTAGCTTCCAATACTGAGGGTGAAATTGGCCTTCAGTGGCAGCAAAAACTGAATGATGGCATTGGTAGTCTGTTTTCTAAAAAATAATTTAAAGTTCCCAATTCTTTTTTTACCATTCATGGGACAATTTAACATGGCCAATCCACCGACCAGGAGCATCTTTGAGTTATGGGGGTGAGACCCAGGCAGATATGGGGAGAATGTGCAAACTCCACACGGACAGTGAACCAGGGCCAGGATTGAACTCGGATCCTCGGCGCTGTGAGGCAGCAGTGCTAACCATTGCACTATGGTAGTCTGTTTAATACTGCATCCAAATCTCAGCTTTTGTTTAGTTGGTAGCACTTTCAACTCTAAAGTCATAGGTTCAAGTCCCACTCTCGGACTTGAGTGCAAAAATAAAAGCAGATGCTCATTGAGAAAGCACCCGATTTCCTAAAGCTGACTTTTTGATGAAATGTTAAGTCAAGGCACTGTGTATGCTCTGAAGTGGCTGTAAAGAATCCCATGGTAGTAATTTGAAGAATGGCAGGGGACATGTCCCGGTGCCTTGGCCAATATTTATCCCTCAAACAACATCAAAAACAGATTTGTTTTGCTTTGACAAAGAGTCATTGGACTCGAAATGTTAGCTCTTTTCTCTCCCTACAGATGCTGCCAGACTTGCTGAGATTTTCCAGCTTTTTCCCTTTCGTATCAAAAACAGATTACTCTGGTCATTTTCGCATTTTCAATTGTGTGCAAATTGGCTATTATGGTTCCTACATTACAACAGTGCCAAAACTTTGGAAGGACATCATTGGCTGTAAAGCACTTTGAGGAGTCCTGGAGTCACAAGATGTGCTATGAAAATGCAAATCTTTCTTTCCTACGGAAATCAATCAAAAATTGGGCAGGTGTATAACAGCATGGTGGCACAGTGGTTAGCACTGGGGACTACAGCGCTGAGGACCCGGGTTCGAATTCCGGCCCTGGGTCACTGTCCGTGTGGAGTTTGCACATTCTCCCCGTGTCTGCGTGGGTTTTACCTCCACAACGCAAAAAAGACGTGCAGGTTAGGTGGATTGGCTGTGCCAAATTGCCCCTTAATTGGAACAAAAATACTTGAGTATTTTAAATCTTTTTTTTAAAAAGGCACCCCGATCTCAGAATTCCTGGCCTTGCCAGCATCTTTAGGCCCTACCCCTCCAGCTGGCGGTGTGAATCCCGCTTCCCCTTTTAAAATGGACAGAGTGTTGCTGAATACGGCGAGAAGTGCTATCTGTGAAGCCTGCAAGCTTCACAAGATTTTTTAACCTTATCCATCAATCGGTGCATTCTTGACAAGATTCCATCCCTTATGTCCTTTTCACATCCTATTCCCCCACATGTCTTTTGTGTCACCAGCAGTTTAGCAATCATACATCCTCCCCTTCATCCATGTTACTGATATTTATTCCAAATAGTTGAGCCCTTGCACTGATCCTTGTGGAACTCCACTAGTTACAGCTTGTAAGCCTGAAAATGATCCATTCATCCCTACTTTCTGCTTCCTTTTAGCTAAACAATCCTCTATTCATGCTTATATGTCACGCCCTACACTATCAGCTCTTATTTTGTGCCGTAACCTTTGATACGTTGCCTTATCACATGATTTCTGGAAGTTGAAATACAACAGTTTCCCCTTTACCCACTTGCTTGTTTCTTTCTTAAAATAGTTAAGTAATAAAGCAACCAAATAGAATTTTCACAAAATCCCGTTGACTTTGCCTGATTGCATTAAGATTATCCAGGTGCACTGTTCCAACCTCCTTGAGAATAGATTCTAGCATTTTCCCAATGTTAAGATGTTAGGCTAGCTGGTCTGTTGTCCGATCTGGGTAAAACAAACATGGTGGCTTTGATTTTTGGCAACAGCATCGTAACCTTTGCTACTCAACAGCATTCTTCACAGGTCAATCTTACAACTTGCATTCAATTTGAAACTACAACTATAGCAGACATTTCAGTTTGAACCACAATGTGACAGGGTATTCTAAATTAAAATTGGGTCTTTCCCGTGAGGTTAGAAATCTTGTAAATTACTCTAAGTGATATATTGTGCCATGTAATTCTGCTACAAAACTTCATATGAGATCCTCACATCATATTGTTTTCTCACACATCAAGTTGTTTTTTTTCATCAAGGAGAAGCCTACTAGGGGTAACGTGGGGGAGGGGATTCAAGTCTCAAGTATTGGAGAGGCAAAACATTTTCATAAGATATTAGCAAAGAGAATTGTTCATCATCTCTACATTTGATAAAAGAGAATGACAAATAGCAAACTGTCATAGATTGGCTGATTTTGTAAATAATAAGTCGTTTGTGTCCCACATATCTTGCTGCAGCAAAGATAAACAATGTATTAATGCTTTTATATTTCCTTTTGAATGGGGAAGTAAAGAATGAAACACATTGAAGGGTATGTTGTGTCAGATGTACTGCATCTGTGGCAGTTTTGAAACAAATAAATCCTGCACTGCCAAACACAAAGGGATACTGCCAAGGGTATTATTTAAAATACAGCAACATACATGGTGTTCTGTTCTTGGATTTGCAGAGTCATGCCTCAATGGCAGACCGCACTGTTCAGTACTGATATTCTAACTTTCCTTCAGGCAGAGAGGTGGAGACAGTTTAAAGATTCACTATCAGTGAGCTGACTGTTTTGCAGCGCTTTGCTGATTCATTGTCTGTAACCTATATAAGCTTAAACTGACAACTGCAGTCTTAGCTTCATTTCCTGAGGCACTTCTCTATTCACTCAGGGATCAATTCACACATCCTTCCCTCTGAAGTATTGCAGGTGCTACTGACCAGCCTTGCTAGGGTGGACAGCTGCCACTCCTTTAAGGTTCAAAGGAAGGTAGGATTTGAGGGAAATAATCACATTTCACGTATTTTCTCGAGTTACAGAGAACAGTACAGCACAGAACAGGTCCTTCGGCCCTCGATGTTGTGCCGAGCAATGATCACCCTACTCAAACCCACGTATCCACCCTATACCCGTAACCCAACAACCCCCCCCCCCCCCTTAACCTTACATTTTAGGACACTACGGGCAATTTAGCATGGCCAATCCACCTAACCCGCACATCTTTGGACTGTGGGAGGAAACCGGAGCACCCGGAGGAAACCCACGCACACACGGGGAGGATGTGCAGACTCCACACAGACAGTGACCCAGCCGGGAATCGAACCTGGGACCCTGGAGCTGTGAAGCATTTATGCAGAAAGAAAAGATGGAAAAAGAAAGAAGGGAGTGACGGATTGAGGGAGAGAGGACGGAACTTGCATTCATTTAGCACCTTATGCAATATTTTATATACAAAGATTGCTTTTATAACCTTTTATTGTCACAAGTATGAAGTTACTGTGAAAAGTCCCCAGTCGCCACATTCCGGCACCTGCTCAGGTAAGCTGGTATGGGAATTGAACCCACGCTGCCTGCTTGCATCACAAACCAGCTGTCTAGCCCACTGAGCTAAACCAGCCCTCAGGACATCCCAAAGTGTTTTACAGCCAATGAAGTACTGGAAGCGCAGTCACCGTTGTAGGAGACATGACATCTATTTTGCAAGTTCCCACAAACAGAAACAAAAACAACTGTACCCTTACATTGTTGCATCTATTTCTCTGAAGTGACACCATGCACATCCTCTGAAATAATATTCCCGCATATTCTAGTTTAAACAGGAGATGTCAAATCTGGAAAACATTTAATGGGATTTCTCCACACCGTAGTCAATTCGTTTATATTTTGAATTGCAGTCCAAGGTACAAGGCACTGTGGCACAGTGGTTAGCACTGCTGCCCCACAGCTCCAGGGTCCCACGTTTAATTCCGGCCTCGGGTGACTGTGTCGAGTTTGCACTTTCTTCCCATGCCTGCGTGGGTTTCCTCCGGGTGCTCCGGTTTCCTCTCACAGTCCATAGATGTGCTGGTTAGGTGGATTGGCCATGATAAATTGCCCCTTAGTGTCCAAAAGGTTAGGTGCAGTTACTGGGTTACGAGGATAGGGTGCAGGCATGGGCTTAAGTCGGGTGCCCTTTCCAAGGGCTGGTGCAGACTCGATGGGCTGAATGCCTCCTTCTGCACTGTAAATTCTGTAATAGTGCA
This sequence comes from Scyliorhinus canicula, assembly GCF_902713615.1. Taxonomy (NCBI): domain Eukaryota; kingdom Metazoa; phylum Chordata; class Chondrichthyes; order Carcharhiniformes; family Scyliorhinidae; genus Scyliorhinus; species Scyliorhinus canicula. The sequence goes on from NC_052146.1 coordinate 93,576,151, forward strand.
TTTACCATATTTGGAAAATCAGCTAACAAATCTCAACAAAAGATGCAATAAAAGACTTGCATTTATATAGCTCTTCAGTACATGTCACAGAACATCTGATTCACTTTCCAAGTTCACGTAAAACATGCCAGCCATTTTGAACATAATAAGATTTCACAAACAAGAATAAAAGTGGTAACCTGCCTTTTTTTTGGATGTGTTGATTTGGAGAAGTAATATTGATCAGGACGCAAGGTGGCCTTCGAATATTGTGAAGGAACCTTAAACACCTACCTGAATATGCTAATTTAAATGATGGCACCACCAACAATGTTCAGAATTGCACTTGATTTCAGCCTAAATGAGATGTGAATATCGTACAGGGTAGGGGAAATATACAGTACACAGGATTACTTAGGATATGTGGCACAGGAACAAGATCATTCTGTCCAACTAGCCTATGCGGGTTCCATTTGAGCCTCATCTCATCTTTCCTCATCTTACTCAATCAATATTATCATCTATTTGCTTCTCCTTCATTTGCCTGTCTAGCTTCCAATTAAATACATCTCTATTGTTCACTTTAACTATCCCCTGTTCCACTTTCTGAACACTCTTTGGTAAAGAAGGTTTCTTCCGACTTCTCTATTTGACCTCTGGGTGACTATCTAACCCCCGAAGAGGCTCAGGAATCCCTAACATAAAGTTTCTTCTTATTTACCTTTCTTTTCCCATTCCTTTTGCTGAAGACAATAATTTCTTTCCATGACAGTTGGTATTTGACCAGGTGGCCATTCCTTAGGTGTCAATGAGCATCAAAAGTCTATTCTGAGATCCATCACAGTTAGTCTTATCCCACTCCTCTTATTGGAACCCATATACCTACTTTTCAATGGGGTTGATGAGAGCACGGAGAAATTATCATCTCAGGTGATCATTCTGCCTCCTCATTCTAAGGCATTCCGGTTAATTGTACAACTTATCACGACCCCAGTTAGTTCAGCACAAGCTGGAGTTTAAGATTGAGATCTCTTTCGTGTTATGATATTTCAATCTGGTGAAGAGTGTTGAGAAAGACCCTTTCAGGTTTTAGGCTTCACAAGAAGCATTCTCAGCGTGGTCATAATTACTATCGCGGCAAGTGATCACCGGCACAATGGAAAAATTAGATGTTGTGGCAAATTCTGTCAACAGCCTTGTCTCATCTACTTTCTTTTCTTTCTCTTGCCACTTTGCTTCCTGACTCTGCTGATATATAAGGCTACACAGATACCAGTCATTCTTCAGTCTCTCATACAAGTGTCCGTTGTCATTTTTAAAAAATTGTTACTGGGACGTGGTCATCGCAGGATGTGTGCCAGCATCTATTGTCCATCCCTAATTGCCCTTGAGGGGGACAGTTAAGAGTCAACCACATTGCTGTGGGGTCTGGAGTCACATGTAGGCCAGACCAGGTAAAGATGGCAGATTTCCTTCCCTAAAGGACATTAGTGAACTAGATGGGTTTTTATGACAATCAACAATGGTCATCATTAGACTTTTAAGTCCAGATTTTTATTGAATTCAAATTTCACCATCTACATTGGCAGGATTTGAACTTGCGTCCCCAGAGCATTATTCTGGGTCTCTGGTTTGCTAGTCCAGTGCCAATACCACTACGCCACCACTTCCCCATTGTTATTCAACTATGAAAGCCATCGCTGCAGCTCAGTACATGCTGTCCCAATACAACATCCACATGCATGTACCTCGAGCAGGTGTTGCTGGAAAACCATCAGCAACAGAAGGAGGACTGAAGTTAATTGTCATGTGCTCATTGTCACTGGAGCTGAGATCAATTGACACAGCACAGACTGGGGATCAAACCAGAAACTTATCTGCCTGGATTTTTCTTTTGAACCTTGTGCGGAAGCACAGTGGGCAAAGGTCTCTTGAGACTTTGCAGACTATAACAGAAGGCATACTCAGCATGGCCCTATTCACCAGCTCTGAAAATCATCTCTAACACAACAGAATGAATCATTGTTGTTGCAAAACCCATGAAAGGGCTCTTGTGTCATCCATTTTGGTCTGCCAAATTGAGAGACAGACCATAGTATAATGAAACCATTGCTGAGCATCAGTGTCATCGTGTTGGCTTCAATGAGACCCCCCCCCCCCCCACATACCCCCAACGGATGCAATCATAGTACAAGGAATATATCTTGGAAATATCCCAAGCTTTTACAGGGTGCCCCAGACATCAAGTCTGTTGGAGGACAACGTCAGGCATTCAAAAACATAAATTTTGAGCCTGTCAAAACACATTGTACTTGCTGATAATGAAAGATTTAATCCTAGTGCTGCCTCCCACCCCACCCCCATCCCCCCTCCCTTTCATTTATGTGCTTGCTGAAGTTATGCCTGGACAGGACATGCATGCAGAAGTGAATTCAAAACAGCTTTGTCATTTCAAAGATGCGGTACTGGGGACTCCAGAGACCGCACGTGCAGAATAAAAACTTTACACAAAGCCCTTTCCACATGTGCTTGGGCTCCAACTGTCCTCACAAGCATTATTATGTAGATTTATTGGAGGTTTATTTGTAAAGAGATAATGCAGACTCGAGTGAGTCTTGTTTCCACAGATATTGTCTCTCGAGTTCCAGCTGCTTAACTCAACTAAGAAAAGTGTGCCCTACAAAAACTTAATTATGATAATGTTGCTTCATAACGATTTGCCACAGTTAGTAACTAACCTACAGAACCAATTTTCATACCTTTAGGTTTTGTCTTTTCAAATATTTATGAGGTACATCAGCACATTCCATTTTTACTTCATATCAATCTCCAACTAACATCTTCATCTCTTTGAGAAGCAATGATACTTATCGTGGTGTAATGTTGTTTAATGAGCAACAATAAATATCTCCCATCTGTGTATTTCTAGAATAGATGCACACAGCTCATTATTCTACATGGGGTTTATTGGTCATTTCACTGCCCACTGGATCATTAGCTGAAACGTTTGAAAGCCAAAAAAAGGCAATTGTCAAGTGTGGGACGATGCTTAAAGGGGCTTCATCTGTAGCTGAAAATACTGAAGCAGGCCTTTCTCAACAACAACTTGGATTTATATAGCACTTTCAATGTAATAAAAGATCCCAAACTGCTTCACAGGAACATTGCAAAGCAAAATTTGACAATGTCACATAAGGTGATATTAGGGCAGATGATCAAAATTCAGTCAATTGGAAAAATGAATTGAGCACACTAAAATTATTTTTTTTTAAAAAGGACGGATGTAGAGGGATACAGCACTAGGAAGTGCTGAGGGTTTTTGCCAAGGGTGGTATCATGACCGGTACAGACTTGGAGGGTCGAAGGGCCTTTCCGGGTGCTGTATTATTCTTTGTTCAATGTAATTGGCACCCCATCCACCACCTCAAATATTCACTTCCTTCACCACTGATGCACATTGGCATCAACGTGTACCATCTGTAAAATGCACTGCAGCAACTCACCAAGGTTCCTTCGACAGCATCTTCCAAATCCGTGACCTCCACCAGCACGAAGGATAAAAGCAGCAGATGCATGGGAACATCGCCACTTGCAACTTTCTCTGAAAGCCACTCACCATCCTGACGTGGAACGTTATTGCCGTTGCTTCATTGTCACTTGGTCAAAATCTTGAAACTTCCTTCTTAACAGGTGTGTGTGTACGTACACCACGGCCGTGATTCTCCAACACCCCCCACCCCCTCCCCACCCCTGCCGGGTTGGTGAATCCCCAGGGGAGGCACGAATCCCGCCCTGACACCGGCTGCCCAATTCTCCGGCGCTGTTTTTCAGGCGGAGGCAGGATTCCCGCCACACCGGTCGGGGTCCATTGACAGCCGCCCCCCAGCGATTCTCCGGGCCCCGATGGGCCGAGTGGCCGTCCAGTTTTGGCCAGTCCCTCCGGCATGAATTACTCACCTCACGCACAGCAGGACCTGGCAGGTGAGAATGCGGGGGGGGGGGGGGGGCACGATCGGGGCCCACCGATCTGCAGGCGTGCTTGTTCGATCGGGGGACTTCTTTCCTCTGTGCCGGGCCACTGTAGCGCTCTGCCATATTGCCTGAGGGCCGGCGCGGAGAAGAGAAGCCCCGCACATGCGCAGAAATATTCCGGCCGATCCGCGCATGCGCGAGATCATGCTGGCCATTCCGTGCATGCGCAAACTCGTGCCATCCCTTCGCTGCCAGCTGGAGCTGCGCCAACCTCTCCGCCGTCCACCTACATCCCGAAAGTTCGGAAAATTCCTTATTTTCGGGGGCTGTTGACGCCAGAGTGGTTGGCACCGGTTTTACCGCTGGCGTGGGGACTTAGTCCCCAGAAGGGAGAATCCAGGCCAACATGTCTGTAGCGGTTAAAGGTGACAGTGACTCACTACCACCTTCTCAAGGACCATTAGAGATGGGCAATAAATGTTGGCTGAGACAGTGACGCCCACGTTCCCGTGAAATCATTTTAAAAAATTGATGTTATGTTCTTGGGTGGTGTCGCCAAAGGATAGGATGTGGATGTGAAGTACGAGTGTACCAAGACCTTGAGGAACAAAGGTAAGGGTGAAGGAATGGGGAGAGAAGCCATTACAGGTAATTCTCTGACTATGTGAACAATGTAAGTAAATTCTCATTGCTGCATCACTTATCAGTGATGTTAGCATCAGCGCATATGTTGCATCGTTCGTCTGGGCTCCAAGCCTCCCAGATAACAGAGCGTTATAAATGTGTTCCTTCCGTCATTCAAATTGCTGGAGAGTGATGCCTGTTGTAGCTCAGTTGGTAGCATTCCTGTCTCTGAGTTAGAATGTTCTGAGTTAAGTCCCACTCCAGAAAAAATCTCGGCTGACACTTCAATGTGGTACTGAGGGAAAACTATACAGTCAGGGGTGCCATCTTTCAGATGAGTTGTTACACTGTGTTCCCGTCTACTCTCTCAGGTGGATATAAGAGAACAGCAGTTATCCCTGGTGTTCCACCAATATTTATCTATCAATCAGCGTCACGAACAAAAAATCAATTATCTCGATTGGTCATTTATACATTGCGGTTTGTAGAAACCTGCTCTGCACAAATTGGCTGCTGTATTTCATATATTATAACTGTTCTTTATTGTGAATGTCATATATTGAATAAACAAGGTGCAATTTCTATCAATCAAGGTTGAAGGTGAATCAAAGCACTGATAACTTCACCTACATTGCCCATGTCTGTGTGGGTCTCACCCCCACAACCCAAAGATGTGCAGGGTAGGTGAATTGCTACGCTAAATTGCCCCTTAATTGGAAAAACTTAATTTAAATTTTTTAAAAACTTTACCCACACCTAATTTCAGGATTGTTGGAAAGATATTCTGCTTTATTAGGTTACAAAATGGTGATGGTAGAGGAAGACTGACTTGATGGTAACACTCCTTGAGTTATTGAGAAGAAAACTGAGCCCAGATTTCCACTCCTGACTGCTGTCTGGTACTTCTGCTCCAAGAAATTTGTGTGTGACAGTCACATGAGAAAAGGATATGGGTTGTCTGTGAAGCCACTGTGGTAAAAGACTCTGACAATACTCCAGCAAGACCATCAGTGCTAATCAGCTCCAGATTTAATTTGTTTCAACGAAAGACTTACACTCACAATTATAGTATTTGTGAGGTGTTAGCATTTCACGCTAATTTCTGGCAAGTTTTCATTTCTCACAATGGAATACAGGATTTTGCGATGCTCGACAAGGTGGCCTTCATTAATATGATTCATCTCTCAATTTTATTTTCTCATACCAATTTTCAGCTGTTCCCTGCTTTTCTAAAGGTAGTTTTTTATTCTGGGCTATAGTCCTCCAAAGCCTTACACAAGCCACAATTATTAATGTGTGAGCAGGACACTGAGGGAGCCAACTGACCAGATTGGGTGAAGTCAACAGTGACTAGGGCTGGGAATCTCCAGCCTCCCACTCGGGTGTTTCTCAGCGGTGGGAGGCATGATGTGGAGATGCCGGCGTTGGATTGGGGTGAGCATCTTCCTTCACCTGAGGAAGGAGCAGTGCTCCGAAATCTCGTGTTTGAAACAAACCTGTTGGACTTTAACCTGGTGTTGTAAGACTTCTTACCGTTCTCAGCAGTGGGCTGTTCGCTGACGGCGGGATTCTCTGCACCCATTGAAGCCACCGTATACGCCAGGAAACCCGCAGGTGGGGATGCGCTGCCAGGTGCCAGAGAATCCCGCCGCCTGTGAACGCCCATAGAATTCCAACCTAGGTTGCAAAATGGGTCTTCCATCTGATGCTGTGGTTTGTGTGAGTTAGGTTGAAATGTTGACTGGAATATTCAGTCATAACCAAGAAGGCAACCATTCACTACCTTATACACCCACTTCCTCCAGCACCATCGCACTGTGGCAGCAGTGTGTACCATTGATATGTTGTACTGCAACAACTCCCAAAGCTTCCTTCAAAGCACCTCCCTAATCCGTGACTTTGGCCACTTAGAAGAACAAGGGGTACGGGTTCATGGGAACACCACTCCTCCAAGCACATACCATCCTGACTTGGAACTACCTGTATATCGCCTTTTCTTCACTGTTTGCTGGGTCAAAATCGTGGAACTTCCTCCCCACCAGCAGCTAGCGTCTACCTGACTGCAATGGTTCAAGAGGGCAGCTCACCACCACCTTCTCAAGGGTAATTAGCAACTGTGAATGAGTAAACAAAAACTGAGTGTTGACTGGATATTCAAACTGAGTGTTCACACCCAATGGCTGCAAACACCCACAGACAGGACAACTCTCTGAGTATCCAACTGCCATTGCAGCAGAAATCTGCTGCTTCTCACAGCCCAAGAATTGGTATCTTCCTGGCCTGTGTGCAGCAGCCCCTCGCTGAATCACATCACTGAGTTATTGAACAAACCATTTACTGAGTTTTAAATACCAATTACATTGTGTGGAGAGTTAGCAGAGATTTCTTTTTAAAATTGCTTTTCTTTTCAAGATACTCTTAATCATTGAGCGCAAACTAATTCTGCAAGTTTTTACATTAAAAACCAATATACAGGTCTGAGAAGGCAGTTCTTCACTTCACCCCAGGAGAGATCATCCAGGAAACTGGATCTCTGCCAAATCTTCTTGAATTTTCATGCTTGAATCATTTTTCCCATGTGAGGGGGACTTTTCATATTCTTCCTTCCGAATAAAACATTTGCATTCCATTTCATGTGTTTTGAATGCAAGATAATCGAGGGAGGTCAATGGAAAAATGTATTGCAGGGGTTGACTTAACTCTGTTCACTTTGTGCAGTCAAATTGTAAACATGTTTCTTGTAAAAGTGTTTACAATGTTGAAGCACCCAACACACAACAGAAATCTTCCCCAAATGGTTCTGCTCTATTTGTGCCAGGATCAGAATGATGCCATATCTGAGTAGATGTGGAATGATTTTGCCTGCTCTCATCATTCTTTAATAAGGAAAAGCAAATTTCTTTGAAAGTATTAAGTACAGGCGCAGAGCTCTACCACTAGCCTTCAAATGTATTAAAAATAGCACTTTACCTTCATGTTACTAAGAACTGTGATTTTCTATCATACATTCATTTTGGTTATACTATTTATCAGGCAACAATATAAAACCATCCTCACCATCGTTATGAACAAAAGGTGTAATGACTCCTAAAAAATTAAGCTTCCTTTGAAGGTTTGTACTAAGTCTCAGTCGAGGTGACAGGACATCACTTCAATAGCTTCTCACAACCCTATAACCCAGGGGTGGGCAAACTACGGCCCGCGGGCCGCATGCGGCCCGCCAAAGGTCTTTATGCGGCCCACCAAGTCATTAAAAAAAAAGAATTTTAAAAATTTTTTTTTTTTTTTAATTTTAAATTATTCTTTTTTAAGGTTAATGGGGGGGCTGTTGGGTTACGGGTATAGGGTGGATACGTTGACTTGAGTAGGGTGATCATTGCTCGGCACAACATCGAGGGCCGAAGGGCCTGTTCTGTGCTGTACTGTTCTATGTTCTATATGAGGCGCTCAGAATCATAACCGGGTGAAGTAATTATTTTACTTAATATACTATGCGGCCCTTTAAAATTGTGAATTTCTGAATGTGCCCTTGCACGGAAAAGTTTGCCCACCCCTGCTATAACCGTTGCCACATTGCAGGAAAAGAGCACATGTTGCATAGGAGCAGCACCTTCTCCAAGTTCCTCTCCAAGTCACGCACCATCCTGAGTTGGAAATATATTGTGGTTTCTTCACTGTCACTGATTCAAAACCTTGGATCACCCTCTCTGGCAGCTCGGTGGATGTATCTTCTCCACATGCATTACAGCTGTTCTAAAAGGGGCTGGTTTAGCACAGGGCTAAATCGCCTGCTTTGAAAGCAGACCAAGGCAGGCCAGCAGCACGGTTCAATTCCCGTACAAGCCTCCCCGAACAGGCGCTGGGATGTGGTGACTAGGGGTTTTTCACAGTAACTTCATTTGAAGCCTACTTGTGACAATAAGCGATTTTCATTTTCATTTTCATTTCAAAGGTGGCTCACCACCATCTTCTCAAGGGCAACTAAGAAGGGACAATAGATTTTAGGCTTGCCAGTGACAGCCGCACCCAGGAAAAAAACAATAATGAAAAAAAACATTAGCCTCAGCATGCCTGGGCTAGTGATGGGGCAATTAACCAGTCCCTGTGAATGCTGTTGGAATGTGCGAAGTTCAAACATTGGTAAAGATAGGGGTCTAACTCAGCCAGGATGGCCTGTACCATTAATTGGCGTGCCTGAATTCAGAAACACTGCTGGGTGGGATCCTTAAAGGATACGGATGCCTGAATAATTAAATATCAGTGTCTTCGGGAAGGAAAAGAGAGAAACAAGTAATTTGAATCTGGGTCATGGGCACAAAGAAAATTTAAGGCAAAGTATTCACACCTGTTTACGTGGCTGTGCACAAGCCAATTGCCTTTAAGAATGGAAGGATGAAACCTGTGGAAAAATGCATGATTAACCCTTGGTGTGGGTTAAAGTCACAATCTAATTTGAAGGGAGAATTGAGGAGAGCTCTTTTCACCCAGAGGGTGGTGGGAGTCTGGAATTAATTGGCTGAAAGGGTGGTAGAGGCAGAAACCCTCCTCACATTTGAAAAAAATGCATGGAGATGCTTCAAGCACCATAACCTACAATGCTACGTATCAAGCGCTGAACAGAGAGAATAGAATGGATAACTTTATTATAGACCTTGCAGATATGCTGAACTCAATCTTGTTTGTGTTGCAAATTTCCATGAATCTACCTGAATCCACACCCCAGCACTTTTAAGAGTGCAGTGGGTCACCCCATCATCCTCCACACATGATCCCCCCTCCCCCTGCTCCCCCCTCCCCACACACACACACACACCCCGACCAGGTCATTGAACAAGTCCCTGGAGTGGGAGTCTCTCAAATCCATAAATTATCATGTCAGTTATAGACCTTAAGCCCTCACCCACCCCACAACCTCCCCTCCCCCCACCACATCCCTTGCCTGAATCCTAGCTCAGAATTTTCAACTAAATACTAATCAGGGATTAAACATGAACATCCTATGCCTGTCTGGTTCAGCTGTTTATTGAACAAATTTGCTGAGCCATTTTATGATGATGCTCGCTCTGGCAATGTTTTATTTTCAATTAGCTCACAGCTACTTGGTTTAATTGCCTGTCGCAATATTCCTTTCATTACTGTTGATTGAGTTAATGGTGTCCAAGCGTAATATGATGCACAATGCTGTTTTTTAACTGGTTGCTGGATTATAGAATTATTGAGAGGGAACAAGAAAATCAGAAACAAGAAAATGAAGAAAAAGGGGCTGGTAAATGGGATTTCCCATTGTGGGGCAGTCCCACGCCGTCGGGAAACCCCCGGGCTGCCCACGGCGGAGAATCCAGCCCCTGGTATTTGTTAATGTGCTGTTTGTGTCCGCACTTGGTCGCTGTGTTTTCCTACATTACAACAGTGACTGCACTTCAAAAGTACTTCATTGGATGGAAAGCACTTCAGGGCATCATGAAAGGTGCTATATAAATGCAAGTCTTGCTTTTACGTAAGGAAAGGATTAGAATTATCTGCAAACTATCTTAGGCTGGAAAGGCTTGCCAGCTCTCACGGTGAAGACAGTGATTTAGGCAAGGTCACACTCATATCACAGGGAGGAGCAAAGAGAAGCTGGACAAAACTGATGAGAAATAATTTATCCCTTATACTTAGCATACTCAAATATTCTATAATCCTTCGTATGAATGCTGGTAACGATGCCTGTCAAGTGACTTACTTTTATAGGACTGACTAGTGACACACAATCTTCCACTTGTCAAAGACACTCTCAACTGTAAATTACCTGGCCTATTTCATTCCATCAGTGATGACCCACTTTTTCATTGGTTTTCCAATCTCCCGTGGAACTATAAATTTTGTACAGCGGCACAGCCTCCAATGGGCCTGCAGGAAACTGGCAATGAAATTCAAACATGCATGCAGGAAGATTGTTACATCTTGGCTCCGGTAGGACATGAACTGCACCGTAATGTCAAAGTGATATTCCAGACAAACAACAGCTTCTGGTTTGCTCTCATAGCATTCTGGCCACTTTATTTACTTCAACTCAATACAATGCCTAAGGAGATAAGTGACTGAATGCTAGATATCAGGTTTTAAAACAGGTTTTATTTAGCTGTAAGCTGAATTTTATTTCAAACAAAATAGAGAACCTCATTGTGTTGTGTGCTGAGTAACAAAATGTACTGAACTTGCTATGTTTACAGGGCATCTTTTTGTGTATTCAACAGTTTATTGATTTTCCAATAAATTTCAAAGAGAAATTGAGCAAAATGTATAATTTTAAAATTGTTATTCTTCCTCTTTGTTCCGAGCACTGCCCTTCCACTCTTCCTCTTCAGAAGGTGCCAACATCTCACTGGAGTTTGGTTTCTCAGATTCTTACTCAAGGGACAAACCACCTCGAGAGTATATGTCATCAGGCTGTTTGCCATGAGGGACCTCACAACCAAAATCCTTCATGCACCCACACATTGTCAATGCACATACTTCCAGTCAGGATCACTGAATAGCCAACAGGAGTGACAGCCCACTTTGGTGTTCCATTCCCTTAACCCAGCAATGTTAAGCCCAATTGAATGACTGGAGCCCATTATATGGCTGAGATGGATTACCTTGCCAAAGGGCACTGACCAAATCTGAGACCTGTCTGGGCTGGACAATTCAACAACTCAATACCTTCGCCAGCTGAGCAACACGTGAACCAATGTAAATTTCTTAAATGTGGACCAATTTTGTACTATTTACAATTAGGATAATCTGTAACGGTTGCTACTGGATACAGTATTTGTGACACTAGCACTTTAAAGAAAATCTGTATAGACCAGAACAAAGAATTAAAAAGTCACACAGGGTTGGAGAGAAAGAGAATGTTTGAGTTCATTCAGTATATTTTATCAGGATTTTAAAAGGGAACATTGCCAAACAGAAGCAGAGGAGATTCACTTATTACCATTAAGAAGCACATCACACTCTGGTGTGAAGACACAAGCTTCAAATAGCAGGACCTATGTCTGAATCAACAGTTGCAACAAAAGAAACACACAGCCTCCATGGTACTGAGCATGTGGTTTGTTGCCTAGTTACTTATAGACTCTGTTCCAGTGTGTGCAAGATCAAACCGGAGGACACTGTTTTGTTTTTCTCTGCAGGTTGGTTGTCACATTGGCAGGCTGATTGAGCTTTACAGTTCAGCAGGGAGCTGGGAAAGTAAAAGTGTACAACATTCTTTTAAAAATTGTCACTGAACGATAGGAAGTTTAGCACTTCAGATTGGAAGGAGTCATCTGAGATTTTTTTGAAAACTGACCCTGAGTTCCACTACAGGCCGCTCAGATCAAAGGATGTAATTTTATAATCATATGAGGGAGTCACAATTATATTCTGTCTCCTGACCGACTGCCTGCAAGGGATCTCCTCCAATTGTAAAACAGGACATTAGCTTCTCAAAAGTATCACAGGTTTTGCAATGTCTGCAAATCTCGGATCAAGCAAAGAAACAGTTCTGATAGCCTCTTCATGCAGAATAGTAACTCCTTCTCATACATATAACTGGGGTAGATTCTAGATCAGTCGTGAATCTCTGATATCTCATTTGCTGTTGTTTAATTTGCAATGTCAATTCCAAAGTAGTGATAGGCGTGAAAGAACAGATTGGAAGGAGTCATCTGAGATTTTTTTTTAAAACTGACCCTGAGTTCCACTACAGGCCGCTTAGATCAAAGGATGTAATTTTATAATCATATGAGGGAGTTACACGATTGCTTCAATATCTCAGCTGCGTCTTCAATTTTCTGGTAGCCAGCCGTCCTTAGTGTCCGGGAAGGATTAATTTTGCCACTGAATCAAAATCTACTGGGGACAGATACAGGACAGCCTGTGGTGATTTGTTTGACCAGACATGATTGTTAACATCTGAAATCTAAAACTCTCACTTATGTAGCAATCTCCAGAAACATCTCCCCAACGAATTACAATTGAAGGGCATTGGTTCCCAGTGCCTCAATTTTAAAATTCACATTCTTATTTTCAAAGCCTTCCCTGGCCTCACCTCTCCCTGGGGTATATTTTCCTGCACCACCCACTGCAGGAATCATTGTGGATGGGACGGACAATTTGACGGGACATTGAAAAGTCCATTGAACCCTGGTGTCGGGGTGCAGGGGTTGGAAAATCCCGCCTCCATCTCTTTTCAATGCTATGATTCCCAATGTCTCGGTGCTCCTCCAATTCTGACCTCTTGCGCATCCCTGATTATTACTGCTCAGTGATTAAGGGCTGCGCCTCCAACTGCCAAAGCTCCAAACTCTGGAATTCTCCTCTTAAACCTCCCCTGCCTGTCTACCCCTCTCTCCTCCATTGTCGCCCCCTAAGACCTGCCTCTATGACCGAGCTTTAGGCCACCTGTCCTAACATCTGCTTACGAGGATCAGTGTGAAACTTTGCTCAGAATGAGGAAGGTTGGCTGCAACACTTGGGAGAGCTCTGCGCTTCTTCAAAATGCTTTATGAAGTATTTAATAATCATCTGACCTTGTCGAAAGGTCCAATCTGAAGAATTGCACCTCGGACGGTTAATACAGCACTTCCTCAGTGTTTCAAAAAATAAAAGAATGATTTGTATTCACATAGGAATGTTCTGGACATTTCTGCCGGTGGGATCTTCCTGTCCCACCTATAGCGAACCCCCACTCCTCCTCCACGGGTTACCTGCTGGCAGAGGATACGAACAACGGGAAACCCTGTCAACAGCAGCGGGATCTTGACGGCCGCCTCTGCCAGCCAAAACACACCATGGGGGGAACGGAAAATCTTGCCCATATCATCTTACACAATCTGAGGATGACTCAAAATGCTTTGCAAAGAAAAAAAAGAGATAGTAATGTAGAAAAAGCTAGGGCAGCACGGTGGCACAGTGGTTAGCACTGCTGCTTCATGGCGCCAAGGACCCGGGTTAGATCCCGGCCCCAGGCCACCAATCGTGTGGAGTTTGCACATTCTCCCTATGTCTGTGTGGGTCTCACCCCCACAACCCAAAAATGTGCAAGGTAGGTGGATTGGCCACGTTAAATTGCCCCTTAATTGGAAAAAAAAGAATTGGGCACATTAAATTTATAAGAAAAAAAAGAAAAACATTTACAAAGGACTAGTATGCACATGACAGGACCCCACAAGCAGAAAGGCGATAATAACAACATAATTTTGGTTGAGGGATAAATGTTGGCCAGAGCACCAAGGGGAATTCTCCTGCTCTCCTTCACTGCAGTATCCGTCCCGATTATACGCTCCAGCTGTGGTGTGGAGCTGTCAAGTTTCCGATTTGTTATCAGTGGAACGGAGCTGATGTTCTCAGAACAGCTGTACCTCAAATAGTACCAGAGCAAATCATTTCTCGAGGCTGTTTATTTTATCACCAGAGACAATAAAACAATCTTATTTATATAATATAGCATTGCAGTCAAAGTTGTGCTGCCACTGTTAATAGCCATGCAATATAAAAGCACTTTTCAGTACTTAAATTTCTGTCAATAAAATATGATATTTCCCCTTCTGCTACCTAACCCCGATCTAACGATTTTAAAATTTGTGTTTACTTGTTAAAATTTAAACATATCTAAAGTGTGGTCTTTAAAAATAATTATTCCATGATCATTGGGCAGCACGGTAGCATTGTGGATAGCACAATTGCTTCACAGCTCCAGGGTCCCAGGTTCGATTCCCGGCTAAGGTCACTGTCTGTGCGGAGTCTGCACATCCTCCCCGTGTGTGCGTGGGTTTCCTCCGGGTGCTCCGGTTTCCTCCCACAGTCCAAAGATGTGCAGGTTAGGTGGATTGGCCATGATAAGTTGCCCTTAGTGTCCAAAATTGCCTTTAGTGTTGGGTGGGGTTACTGGGTTATGGGGATAGGGTGGAGGTGTTGACCTTGGGTAGGGTGCTCTTTCCAAGAGCCGGTGCAGACTCGATGGGCCGAGTGGCCTCCTTCTGCACTGTAAATTCTATGAATTATTAATAATATGTTGTGAGTTATTCTGGTGCCTTCTACAAACAAGGAAGGAGCGAATTGGTGCCTTGATCATTAATTGTGGCAGAAGCAGCTGCTGCCAATGCCAGGCATGTTTAGAATGAACACAATGGCCGAATGAATTGAGTCAAGTTTAAAAATTTGAATGGAAAACAGTGAGAAAATCAACAAAGCAAATGTGCCTGAAAGGTGACCAAAGCAGAGAGATTTGGAAAACCGAGTTGAAAAGTTGATGTATAATTGTAGTATTGGCGCCTCACACTGCCATTTGCCTTCTTCACTCGCCACCTTTGCTGTGACTTTCAGTAATGACTTTACTGCTGGCCACTCAGTTCATTGGCTGCTGTTAAACTGACTCTGCACCCTTCAGGAGCCAATGAACATTGCCTTCAATTGGACAAGCTGAAAGGACAGCTTTTTTCAAATTAAAAATTGCCAGACCTACCGTGGAATCACTGGATGACTCCCATGGAACAGCTTGGGAAACGCTAGCTTATAGTATGATCCGGAAGGTTGTGTAATCAACAACATCAACTTGTTTTTATATAACACCTTTCATGTGGTAAGTGGGTCTTGTGGCACAGTGAGTCATAGATATCATAGAATTTACAGTGCATATAGAACATAGAACAGTACAGCACAGAACAGGCCCTTCGGCCCTCAATGTTGTGCCGAGCCATGATCACACTACTCAAACCTACGTATCCACCCTATACCCGTAACCCAACAATCCCCCCCTTAACCTTACTTTTTATTAGGACACTACGGGCAATTTAGCATGGCCAATCCACCTAACCCGCACATCTTTGGACTGTGGGAGGAAACCGGAGCACCCGGAGGAAACCCACGCACACAGGGGGAGGACGTGCAGACTCCACCTGCAGAAGGAGGCCATTCGGCCCATTGAGTCTGCACCAGCTCTTGGAAAGAGCACCCTACCCAAGGTCAACACCTCCACCTTATCCCCATAACCCAGTAACCCCACCCAACACTAAGGGCAATTTTGAACACTAAGGGCAATTTATCATGGCCAATCCACCTAACCTGCACATCTTTGGACTGTGGGAGGAAACCGAAGCACCCGGAGGAAACCCACGCACACACGGGGAGGATGTGCAGACTCCACACAGACAGTGACCCAGCCGGGAATCGAACCTGGGACCCTGGAGCTGTGAAGCATTTATGCTAACCACAATGCTACCGTGCTGCCCTTAATGACTGAGCTGCCCTTAAGGGCAGCTACCATGCTGCCCTTAAATACTGAGTCGCGCCCCAGTTCCAAACCAGAAGCTCTGGGTTCGAGTCCCGCTCCTGGGCTTGATGGCCACGAAAGGTGGGTTCATAAAGTAGTCAATCAGTTTGATTTTCAACCCGCAAATCTTTCCAACATGCCTACAGCTGGAGAGTTGCCTGGTTAGCCACTGTAGTAATCCACGGGAGGAAGGAGTTCCGTCCCCACACCAATATTTATTTACAATAACGATATTACAGGAGCAGCTATAAACAGTGCTGCTAGTAGTCCAGTCAACTCAAGACTGGCTCACAAAGCCTACACAGGTGATTATATGGCCCCCCTCAATGAGCTATCATTGAGGGAGCTCATACTCCAATTGGCCAACCAATAAAGCCAATTGGAGTTCATTACACCCCTCCCCCCCCAAGGTCCGAGGAATTCCTGCCAGCTGGCATTCCTCTGAGCTTCTTCCTGCTCCTCATGTCTGGGTCTGTCACCTCTGTGTCGTCCGCTGGGTCGTTCTCCAAAGTGGGCGGGGTGTACCTTATAGGTGCTCGTCTTTTCCTGGATGACCTCCTTGGAAGTTGTTCGTCCCCCTCCTCGGGGAGAGGTGTCGTGGCGGCCTCGTCGAGTGTGTCGATCTCTGACTCTGATGACTGGATGACGGGGTCTGGAGAAATTGCTCGGGGCTGGGGTGTGGGTATCCTTTCCGTCTGGGCTATCCCAGCTTGAGGCGGTCCTGCTTCACCTGCCTCCAGGTGTGGTTCCGCTGCCCTTATTTGGTCTAGGTGTTTCTTCAGCACCTTACCTCCTATTGAAACCTGATAGGATATGGGCCCTGTTTGGGACTCTACCGTGCCTTTGACCCATGTTGGTCCATTCCCATAATTCTTGACCCAAACCGGTGCCCCCACCTGGAAATGTCTCTGCTGCCGACTATTATCATGCCCCCTGCGTTGGGCCTCCTGTTGTTTCTCCACTTTCCCCGTTAAATTTGGGAAAAGGAGACTCAGCCTCGTTCGCAGCCGCCTTCCCATTAAGAGTTCAGCTGGCGGTATGCCCGTTGTGGAATGCGGTGTGGTCCTGTAATCAAACAGCCAGCGGGAGAGCTTTGTGTCTATTGACGCTGCCGGCTGCTTCTTGAGTCCCGCTTCGCTGTGTAGAATCTGTACCTACGCAAAATGAGGGGTGGTTTTGGGTCGTAGTGCTCTTTCACCAATTCCGTTACTTCTTGGAAAGTTTTCATGTCCGGCGCAGCAGGATAAGTCAGACTACGTATGATTGCGATGGCGGAGGGTCCGCACGCCGACAGCAGGATTAGCCGTCTCTTTTCGTCCGTCAGTATATCATTTGCCCAGAAGAAGTAACACATTCTCTCCACATACTGGGACCAGTCCTCAATAGCCGGGTCGAATGCCTCTAACCTCCCAAAAAACGGCATTTTTAAAATGGCAAGGCTTATCCTCTGAGTGCGGCAGCTGGCCTCCGCAAAATTCGTAGTTTACCTCGTCGCCACTGCAGTAATCCACGGGAGGCAGGAGTTCCGTCACCACACCAATATTTATTTACAATAACGATATTACAGGAGCAGCTACAAACAGTGCTGCTAGTAGTCCAGTCAACTCAAGACTGGCTCACAAAGCCTACACAGGTGATTATATGGGCCCCCTCAATGAGCTATCATTGAGGGAGCTCATACTCCAATTGGCCAACCAATAAAGCCAATTGGAGTTCATTACAGCCATGCTTGTTGGGGAGAGGCATCTCTCAAACTACAGCCTCTGGCTTCAGGTTAGCAACTTGTTCCAGGATATTTGAACTATGTGTTTTGTCTGCCTCATGTGCCTCTAGATATGGGAAACCTTCTCGAAGTAGCACCCTTTTCAAACTCCACTCAAAATAATTCAGGCTGGCATTTCAGTGCAGTCTTCAGAGGGATCAGTGTTATTGGTACCTGCTCCCTCTCCCATGCTCAGGCAAAATATTCTAGTGCATTATTTGCTGAACAGCAGGAACTTTGCCCAGTATTCCGGCTAACATTCCTCCCTTCACTAACACCATCAAAACAAACTGATTAACTGGATTCTAGTCTTATTTTCAGAGCAAGGGGGACCAACTGACTACTCAGTTGAGTCGTACAGCAACAGTATCGTCACTTCACAAATAATTGATTGGTTGCGAAGCACCTTGAGATGCCCTGTGATAACAATGAGGAGACGATTTAAATAATGTATTATCAGTAGGAGATTTTACACTTCAGTGATTCAATGAAAATCACATTCTGACCTCTCCACCTAAATTCTCAATACATACAACAAAACTCTACACTGGTGAACCAATATGTAAAATGTACCCCTCTCCCAATTAAAAACAACTGCTTTCTGTCTTTTAAATATAACATGCAACTTTAGGTTCCATCTATAATATTGAGCATACATTAGTATACAAAGCATGAAAGATAGCAGAAAGTGGGTTAAAAGCTGTTAACTGGGGCGGGATTCTCCCCTACCCGGCGGGGCGGGGGGGTCCCGGCTTAGCGGAGTGGCGCCAACCACTCCGGCGTGGGGCCTCCCCAAAGGTGCGGAATTCTCCGCACCTTTGGGGGCTAGGCCCGCGCCGGAGCGGTTGGCACCACGCCGACTGGCGCCAAAACCAGCACCAACGGCCTTTGACGCCCGCCGCCCAGCGCCAGGGCTGGCCGAAAGGCCTTTGCCGGTTCGCACATGCGCCGGTGGTGACGTCAGCGGCAGCTGCCACTGATGCCACCACCGGCGCAAGCGCGCTGGGGGATTCTCTTCCGCCTCCGCCATTGTGTAGGCCGTCGTGGCGGCGGAAGAGAAAGAGTGCCCCCACGGCACTGGCCCCCCGCCGATTGGTGGGCCACGATCGCGGGCCTGGCCACCGTGGGGGCAGCTCCGGGGTCCGATCGCCCTGCGTCCCCCCCCCCCCCAGAACCCCGGGGGCCCGCTTGCGCCGCCGATCCCGCCGCCACCAAAGGTGGTTCAAACCTCGGCAGCGGGAGTGGCCTCCCAGCGGCAGGACTTCAGCCCATTGCGGGCCGGAGAATCGCCGCAGGGGGCTCGCCGCTTGACAAAAATCCCGCCCCCGCCGTGGCAGAAATTCTCCGCCACCCGGGAATTGGTGGGGGCGGGATTTTCGGCGGCCCCGGGCAATTCTCCGACCCTGCATGGGGTCGGAGAATTTCGCCCCACTGATGTGTGGTAATTGTACAGTAATTAAAGTAAGTTTACAGCCCGGCATTTCCAAATTCAAGTCAGTGGTCATGAACCTGGATTGACAGAAGAACAGGTCAGAGAATAGGTGCAGAGATTTGCTCATCTGTTCGGTGTCACTCCTGAGTTTTAAAGTATAATGTATCCAGTTTTTGTGGTAGCGTCACCCGTTTAAGGGGTGATACTTTACAGGCCACATGACAGTTCCTGAGCCATGGGGAAGTAGCGTGCAAACATTAGCCTATCAGGTGTTTAGGCGCGGATCTGGTTGTTGGGGTTTGGTCAGAATTAAACCGGGAGTCGTGGGAAGGAAAACTCTGTAATAGTTGTAGCTGTTCTGTGTATATAGTTCTTCTTAGTTAAATAAATCACTGTTGCGATCAAATACAGCCTCGCCGTTTGCCTCGCAATGTAGCAGTTTTTTTCCCTGCTCTACGTTGAGTTTGCAAGCCTCACCTGGGATAAATTTGTGAATGCTGTAATTTGCCTCGATATTTCAAGGTTTACTGTGGGGCAAGTAATCAGGTCTGGATCACAGTCTATGTTAGGATGTGCCAAGGGAAGACATCATGGGAACTCTTCATTGGGCTCAGTTGTGATGTCAAAGTCACATGGTCATCAGGATGTGGTTTGTTGATATATACAAAACCGTCTCACAACACAAATCAGTATGGAATAAATTGGCCACCATTGCACCTGTTTTGCAGGACTGTAAAGGAATGTATTTTGCATATTAATAAAATATAATCTTTATTAGTGTCACAAGTATGCTTACATTAACACAGCAATGAAATGACTGTGAAAAGCCCTTAGTCGCCACATTCCGGCACCTGGTCGGGAACAATAAGGGAGAATTCAGAATGTCCAATTCACCTAACAAGCACGTCTTTCAGGACTAATGGGAGGAAACCGGAGCACCCGAGGGAAACCCACACAGACACGGGGAGACCGTGCAGATTGCACAGACCCAAGTCGGGAAACATACCTGGGTCATTGGCTGTGAAGCAGCAGTGCTAACCATTGTGCTATCATGCCGCCCAAATATATGCTCTAGGTGGAACCTGAAGTTGCATGTTATACATTGGTCGTGGCCTTCTTTAGGTGACTTTCTGTCAGTCTCCTTAAATAAAATGTCATTTTGGATCCAGCTTCCTATATTTGATGACATTAGTTCTAGTTTGTGACCTACAAGGTCTTCTGGCTCTTGAGCTGCCTAATCAATATCTTTAAAGTAACTGCTGGAAGCCGTTCAAAAATTCCCAAACCTTTGCAGAAATTATTTTTCAGGAATCAGAAGGAGCAGACATGCTTCACCTGGCTCCACAAAACAATGGCCTGACTACGCTATTCCCTTAAAGTTCTGTCACCAAAGTCAGTCCTATTTGTCGCATTTGAGGATGGCTAACAATGGCTAAGCCCAGGCAGGCAATTGTATCAGGGTGCTTCATCGGCACCCACTGCATGCCTGAACTGTAATGCTGAGGCTCAACGATGAAATTCCATTGGTCCTCGTGCCTCTCCATCCGTGTTACCATGGTAACCATGTGAAAGTTCAGGACATTTACAAATTTAAACCCCGGGGTTACCAGGAAAAGGAACAAACAAGGAAACATGAAGAAAAATGTTTGTGATATTATTAACATAGTAGGGAAATAGCCTGCAATTAATTGAAGAGAAAATTGCATGTCTAATATGTATTATCAGGTAGCTGCACAATAATGAGTTGATGATTATATATCAATGACTAACAATAGCTTCATTATAATGTAACATTTTACTGCAATTCTTTGAAGTGTGCTGATAATGAAGATTTGATTGATTGTACTGGAGATAGAACTGTACCATTTACCTCTTTATTCTAATATAAAACGCTATTGTCATCTGGTTGCTAGAATGGTATTACTTTACACATTGATTGCTTTGTAATGAATTTGTTATTTATAAAACTTAAAGTACTTTAGTACTTAATATAAAGCATGTTTTGTTTTCGCAGTGCCATTGGGAATTTTTAATGTATATTTTTACAGAGTTCCCTCAATGTCAGATTTTAACTGGATTCAAACACATTTAGATTTTCCAGGCTCAGTTCTCACAGTGTTTTTTATGTAATCACCATGGCTCAGGAATGGGATATGGACCAGACATACACCATGTACATTAACATTGAGAGCACGTTGCACCTCAGGACCACATTCGTACCCACAGTAAAGAGCGAGCATCACTCGCACATGCCGGTTTTTGTTTTACCATGGCTACACACTTCTTCCAGTTTTTCTCACACACCCTGGTACCCTGAGCCATATCCCTGGGACCATCAGGTATTCACCTGACAGTGAAGGAAACAAAAGATTGGTCATCCAGTTCCCAAGGAACATGACTTTGCTCTCGCCCCCATTTACTTTGTCTCCCGAGGCCAGTTCAGAACAGGTCGCAGATGCTCATCCGTCTGCACACTGGCAGCGGATCCAAGCAGAAGATGGTGACATCATCCATGTACAGGAAGGCTTTGATCTGTGTGCCTCTGCAGACTGGGATCGTCTTCCCTCTTATATCCATCTTTTCTGAAGGGCTCAACAAATGGTTTGATACAGCACACAAACAAGACAGGAGAGTGAGGACAGCCCTAGCTGATGCCAGATTTGATCAAAAAGCTTTCTGATTCTCACCCATTGACCAAAGCTGAACTACTGATGTTTGTGCAGAGCAGCTGGATCCAATCGCAGATTCCCTCTCCCTATTTTGGAGAGCAAATTCATCATGTTAGGCGGGAAATATGTTGTCAAAGACCTCCCCCTAGTCCAAATTGATGAGGCAAGTGTTTATCTGCCCGTTCCACACATAGGCTGTCACATCCCCGAATAGCACAAGGCAATCTGAAGTCACCTTTGCATCTTTGACAAACTGTCACCCAGACTCGAAACGTTAGCTCCCTTCTCTCTCCACAGATGCTGTCCGACCTGCAGAGATTGTTCAGTATTTTCTGTTTTGTTTCAGATTCCAGCATCCGTAGTAATTTGCTTTAATTTGATTTTACGGCCGGGCATGGTGCAGATGTGGTCAGGGTGGATGGATCACCAACTCCAGAGCAGACTTGACTCGATTGGTGATGACCTTGGACAGAATTGTTTAGTCCACATTAAGTAGTGAAATGGATTGCCAGTTTCTGATTTCACCCCTCTGCCTCTGCAAGTTCCTCTCCAAGTCAGACATCAATTTGACTTGGAATTATATTACCGCTCTATCACTGATTTTGGATCAAATTCTTGGAACTCCCTCCCTTAAATCACTGGGCGTACCTACACCACATGGGCTTCAAAAAGAAAACTCATCACCACCTTCTCAAGCTCAATCAGGGATAGATGATAAATTTGGACCTTGCCAGTGATTGCCACATCACTTAGATCTATCTCAAAGTGTTTCAAATGCAATTACTTCAGACAGGGTAAATTATCATCAAGTACAGTAAATGCTGTTCTACGCTGAAACACAAATATCTTGCAATTAGAAATGAAATGAAATGAAAATGAAAATCGCTTATTGTCACAAGTAGGCTTCAAATGAAGTTACTGTAAAAAGCCCCTAGTCGCCACATTCCAGCACCTGTTCAGGGAGGCTGGTACGGGAATTGAACCGTGCTGCTGGCTTGCCTTGGTCTGCTTTCAAAACCAGCAATTTAGCCCTGTGCTAAACCAGCCCAATTAGCAAGGACCTCGTAATAGAAGAAAATGAGCAAAAGACTCCCATTCAAAACAATGAATGCTACACTGATAAGTTGCTTTAAAATGAGCTGGGCAAATATCTGCTCAAGAAAGGGATTTAAGGTTAGCAAGCTAAGTATAGACATACTAAAGCTTACTACTGATTTGTATTTGGGAGTTGGGAAGAATTTCTGTTCTTGGAATTATTGTTTGTGCTGATTTTCTTTCTTGTAAAATTAAATAAATTACATTGTAGCCATGACTATGCAATAGCATTCATCCTTTGAAAGAAACATGCACTTTTTATTCCCCAGCTCCTCATGATTTCCAGCATTATCTGAATACCATAATATTTTTTGCTTTGCAGAGTTGCAGAATTCTGCTCTGCAGAATTGCAGTTTTTTTTTTGAAAACTCACCTGTAGTAGAGAGATGCCCTAAGCATTCGGAAGTTTGGAAAGCTCGCAAGTGCCCTTCAAGCTTAAAAATAGGTCATTGTTAAATATAGCAAGATAGGGTTGCCCAATAGCTCATTGAATAAATACACACACTGCCGGTATTAGACTGTAAGAAAACTTGCATTTTTATGACCACGTTTCATGACTACCAGATGGCTCAAAGCACTTCACAGCCAATGAAACACTTCTGATGTATAGGGTGTGGTCGACAAATTTAGTGGACTGTTTCTCGCCACATGCAATGCTGAGAAACACCCCGCTATTCAACGGCAATTTGCTGTTTGTTTTTGCGTGGGGAGATTCCAATCGCCTCCTTCATGCTTGAGTGATTTTGAAGTGGTTACATTTAACTCTGTTTGAAGTGGTCCAGGAGCTGTCAATCAAAGCTTTATGTTCATAAACATTGCAGTTAGAGCACTTCCGAGTTGCTGAACTATGAATGGAGATGGGTGGAGCAGTGCAGACAGCAGTGTGTGTGTGGAAACTGTCAATCACAGCCTAGTAAAATCAATATCAAAGAGAAATGAATGAGTGGCACGGTACAACAGTGGTTAGCACTGCGGCTTCACACCTCCAGGGTCCCAGGTTCGATTCCCGGCTTGGGTCACTGTCTATGTGGAGTCTGCACTGTTCTCCCCTTGTCTGCGTGGGTTTCCTCCTGGTGCTCCGGTTTCCTCCCACAGTCCAAAGATGTGCAGATTAGGTGGATTGGCCATGCTAAATTGCCCTTAGTGTCCAAAAAGGTAAGGAGGGGTTACTGGGTTACGAGGATTGTGTGGAAGTGTGGGCTTAAGTGGTGTGGTCTTTCCAAGGATCGGTGCAGCGGTGCAGTCTCGATGGACCAAATGGCCTCCTTCTGCACTGTAAATTCTATGTTCTATGAGTGGCTTGCAGCACAAAGATTTGAGGAGTTTAAACAGTTGACTGGTTTTCTCTTTCCAGGAATTGACAGGTGCTGCTTCCTGTGTCTGAGCCAGCAAGCGTATTGCCTCGGTGAGTGTTAAAGCAGTAACTCTTTTCACTGCCTCTTTCTGGGCTGCTCTCTAGCTTCCAAGCAGGGGTCTCTCCTCCGGGGGACGTCCTGAAAGGGGCCTCCTTTATCGGGGTCTTCCTGACAGGGGTCTCTCCTCTGGTGGCTTCCTGACAGGTGTCGCATTTCTGAGAAATCTGTTGGAGTTTCCTTATTTGGGGGTCTCTGTGGGGGTGGTCGGGTCACCCCTGTACAGAGAACATACAGTACAGAAGGAGGCCATTCGGCCCATCGAGTTTGCACCGACCCACTTAAGCCCTCACTTCCACCCGATCCCCGTAACCCAATAACCGCTCCTAACCTTTTTGGTCACTAAGGGCAATTTATCATGGCCAGTCCACCTAACCTGTGCGTCTTTCGACTGTGGGAGGAAACCGGAGCACCTGGAGGAAACCCACGCAGACACGGGGAGAACGTGCAAACTCTGCACAGACAGTGACCCAGCGGGGATCGAAGCTGGGACCCTGGCGCAGTGAAGCCACAGTGCTATCCACTTGTGCTACCGTGCTACCTGTACTGGGGGGAGGGGCGTCCCAGAAAAGCTGAGGGCGGGGGACCGAATTGCGCTCCGGAGGGGGGGGGGGGGGGGAATGCTGAATTGCAATGCAGAGGGGGCTGACTTGTGATGCGGGAGGTGGCCAGCCGCAGGACCTCGCTAACAGGCAGCCCGATAGCGGGCTTCCCGAGAGAATCCCTTGCAATCTTCACCATGCATAAATTTGCATGACGAAGGATTAGGAATCGCCTCCTCATTTGTGCTTTCCAGCAGGAGCGCAAATCAGGTGCAATGCAGCTCTGGTGGGAGAACATACTCTCCCAAACATAGAATTTTCCCCAGGCATTTTCTAATCTAGATGATAATGGTTGTGGGATTTGAAGCTGTTGCGTAATGAAGCTTGGTGATTTCCTGCAGTACATCTTCTAGCTTGCATCTTGAACCCACGACCTTCTCATTGAAAGGTGAGAGTGCTGTTTACTGAACTCCAACTGACATGTGAGGAAAAGTGCAAGTTTCCAATTTGGACCCCTGCTTTCGAGCTGATCTCATAGTCGCTAATGGAGCACAAGAACTGATTTCAGCTTTTGTGGCCCACACTCCTTTTTTTAAAAAAGTTTTTTTTTTAAATTTAGAGTACCCAATTAATTTTTTCCAATTAAGGGGCAATTTAGCGTGGCCAATTCACCTACTCTGCTCATCTTTTGGGTTGTGGGGGTGAAACAAACGCAAACACTGGGAGAATGTGCAAACTCCACACGGACAGTGACCCAGAGCCTGGATCGAACCTGGGACCTCAGCGTCGTGAAGCAACAGGGCTAACCCACTGCGCCACCGTGCTGCCCATTTGGCCCACACTCCTGGCTACTATCCAACACAAGCTGCTGAATATCATGTGCAAAATATGCAGGAACATCCCAATGTTATTATGGTAAAGCATTTCATTTCTAACTGAATTGCCCATCTTCCTTTCAACGGACAGTTCAACTCCACATTCTTCAATGAATCTGGTTGATATATCCTCAGCTAAACCTTCAGACTTTGGTAAAAGAACATTCTAACTCAGCAATAACAGGAACAAATCCAACTCCATAAAAATCCATCTCATAAAATCCATCCCATCGTGGCAAATTCTCAGCTTGTATTCTGCTCGCTAATTAAAAAGGAAAGGTGGTAAGAAGAGGCACTGCTGAAGGATGAAATACAAGGAACAGAATGTAATGTTCTTCACAAAGAACTATGCTGTGACGATTGCATTTGAAAGGGCGGCACAGTGGCGCTGTGGTTAGCACTGCTGCCTACGGCACAGAGGACCCGGGTTTGATCCCGGCTCCGGGTCACTGTCCGTGTGGAGTTTGCACATTCTCCCCGTGTCTGCATGGCTCTCACCCCACAACCCAAAGATGTGCAGGTTTAGTGGATTGGCCACGCTAAATTGTCCCTTAATTGGGAAAAAATAATTACTCAAAATTTATTTTAAACAAAAGATTGCATTTGAAGAGACTGGTAGGGCGGGATTTTCAAACCAGCCCCGCAGTGTGCTCTCCAGTGGCTGAGGCAGCTCGCTATTGGCTGCTGCCGGATCTTCCAGTCCCGTTTATGTCTACAACGTTTTGCGTGGCTCTCCAACCCGGGTGGGGTGCGGGGGGGCGGTGTCTCCTTTGGCGGGACCAGAACATCCTGTCGACAAGAAGGGTTGGAAAACCCAGCTCCGGCAGTTTGTGGTGCCCATTGCAACAATGATCTTAGATAGATTGCTGATATAATTTAATGTCCGGGAAACACTGTTGTGATCATATTAGCCACAACTTCCTCCTGCCCCAACAGACAGATAAATAACCGACATGAGAAGCAAACTGATTATTGCAAAAAGCCTTTGAAGGATATACATTTAGCTGTGTATTTATAATAATGCAACAGTACCACCATTACTCATATTATTTGTTTCAAAATTAATGATGGTTTCACCTTTTCTGGAAAAGTAATGACAA
The DNA here is from genome assembly GCF_902713615.1 of Scyliorhinus canicula. Lineage (NCBI taxonomy): Eukaryota > Metazoa > Chordata > Chondrichthyes > Carcharhiniformes > Scyliorhinidae > Scyliorhinus > Scyliorhinus canicula. Next base: position 93,602,894 of record NC_052146.1, read on the forward strand.
ATACAGGGTCAAAATTTACCAGGGTTTTCTTGCAGTTTTGCATTGGTGAGCACAGAGACTGAAGTCAAAACCTTCTAATAAAATCCTTTTTAAAGGGCTCAAAACAAAACACATTCTCAACACAAAGATATGTCGAAGCTATCGCCTCAGGGGGAAAGAAGCTGTCTCTTCACAAGCCTTTAGCAAAGCAATAAACTGGCATATGCCCCACTGACCGATGAGTTGCTGCCATTGTCGGACAGTGGTCTATTTAGGTTCCGCACAATGGGATGCAGCAAACAGCAGTGCCTCCCCATTCACTCTCACTAGTTCATCCAGCTCTCCAGAGAGCCTTGGCTTTTTAAGTTCCGTACTCAAGTGCTCAGTCGTCAGTTGATCAAAGGAGTTTAAGTGAGACAAAAGAAAACCAGTCTGAGGAACCCCCTCACCACCCCCGCAACAAGGGTATTCAACACATCAGCACCTGACCTGAGCAGGAAGATGAGCATCCATCAAAGCACAATATAATTAGCATTTCATGATGAAGATTGAAAAAACACTCACCATCACATAGAGCATTGCATATGACAATACACCAACTCATCCAGTGGATGGATGTTGACAATAATTTAGAAGATTGATGTTGCAAAGAATTACACTGGAGATCATTGAAATTGTTTTTATAAGTATAAATTACAGCACAACTGGATTTGTCCTCTTGCTGACACGGAATCCTTCCTTGCACTCCAGACTTAGCATCTCAATGTTAATTTCTGACAAGCCAAATTCTAGGTCTGAGAATGTAGAATCTTTGGCCTGACCAAATTTGCACAAAACAATTGTAAGCTGGTAGTTTTAATTTAAAATAATTATGCACTTTATACTGTTCAGAGCCATTTTCATGTTGGTGCTGCGTAGGTCAGATTCCAGCGAGTCTGCTATCTGAAGCCTTTTCCAGTGTCCATGCTACCCTTGTGCCAGCGGCAGAACCATAGGCCAATATTTCATGGGTCTATCCTTCTATCGCCAGGTTAAAGGAAGTAGATTTGGTAGCATCAATGCTAAGGGACTGTTTTACAACCCGCAGCCGACTCAAAGCTGATCCTAAAGTGGCTTTCCCGTACCAGCCTCCCCGAACAGGCGCCGGAATGTGGTGACTAGGGGCTTTTCACAGTAACTTCATTTGAAGCCTACTTGTGACAATAAGCAGTTTTCATTTCATTATGGCATTTCTGACAAAAGGTCATCAACCTAAAATGTTCACTGAGCTTTTATCTCAACAAATACTACCAGACTAGAATGGTGATAAGAGAGAAGGAGGCCAGTGACCCCATCACATCCAGGCCAGCTTTTTGTATCAGCTAGTCCAATTCCCCCTTAGGTCTGCAAATCCTTTCTCTTCAGATAATTTTCCAATTTCCCTTTTAAAGCCAAGAATAAATGTGCTTGAAACAACTCTCTTCAAATGTTAGAAGCTATTGGATAGGTTCAAGGGCGACATGGTGGCACAGTCATTAGCACTGCTGCCTCACAGCGCTGAGGACCTGTGTTTGATCCCAGCCCCAGGTCACTGTCTGTGTGGACTTAACACATTCTCCCTGTGTCTGCATGGGTCTCACCCCCACAACCCAAAAAGATGTGATGGGTCGGTGGATTGGCCATGTTAAATTGACCCTTAATTGGGAAATAAAGAATTGGGTACTTTTAATTTGTTTTTTTTAAATTGGGTAAGTTTAAGTTTCTGAAAGGGAATCGTGTTTAATCAGCTTATTGGAGTTCTTTGAGGAAGTGATATGTGCTCTGAATAAAGGGAAAACGGTGGATGTACTATACTTAGATTTATAGGAGGCATTTGATAAAGTGCCACATCAAATGTTATTGCCAGGACAAAAAGTTCATGGTATAGTGGGTGCCAAGTGGGGAAAATTTTGGCAAATGGATTATAATGTGGTAAAATGTGGAATTGTTTAGTTTGGCAGGAAAAGTAAAAAAAGCATATTATTTAAATGGTGAGAGAATGCAAAACTCTTCCAGCCGGATCTGGGTGTTTTAGTATATAAATCGCAAATGACTAGTATGCAGGTACAGTAAGTAATTAGGAAAGCTAATAGAATTCCATTGTTCATTGTAAGGGAAATTGAATACTGAAGTAGGAACGGTGGGGGGTTATGCTTCAGTTTTACTGAGCACTTGTGAGACCAAATCTGGAGTACTGTGTACAGTATTGGTCACCTTATTTAAGGAAGGATGTAAATGTGCTGGAAGCAGTTCAGAGAAGGCTTACCAGACTAATATCTGGAATGGGTGGGTTGTCTTATGAGAAAAGATTGGCGAGGTTAGGTTTGTATCCACTGAAGTTTAGAAGAATAAGAGGCAACTTGATTGAAACGTGTAAGATCCTCAGTGGTCTTGACAGGGTGGATTATAGAAGTTGTTTCCTCCTGTGGCAGAATCTAGAATTGGGGCGTGATTTTGCAGGAATCGGCGGGGCGGGCAACTCCAGCGTGAAGGAGTGGTGTGAACCACTCTGGCGTTGGGCCGCCCCAAAGGTGCGGAATCCTCCGCACCTTCAGGGGCTAGGCCGGCAGCGGAGTGATTTGCGCCACGCCGGCCGGCGGGGAAGGGGCTTGGCGCCACACCAACTGGCGCCAAAGGGCCTCCGTCGGCCGGCACAAGTTGGCGAGTGCGCGGGAGCGCCAGTGTGCTGGCGTCATCCCAGCGCATGCACAGCGGGGTTCATCTCCACGTCCGCTATAGCGGAGGACCACAGCGGCCGTCGCAGAGAATAGAGTGCCCCCATGGCACAGGCCCGCCTATGGATCGGTGGGCTCCGATCGCGAACCAGGCCACAGTGGGGGCACCTCCCGGGGCCAGATCCCCCCCGCGCCCCACCGAGGATCCCAGAGGCCTGGTGTAATATACGTCGGCGGGACTGGCTGAAAACGGGTGGCCACTCGGCCCAGCGCGGGCCGGAGAATCGCCAGAGGGGCCGCTGCCAGCGGCTGCCGACCGGCGCGGCGCGATTCCCGTCCTCGCCAAATCCCTGGCCCGGAGAATTCGGCACCAGCGGGGGCAGGATTCACTCCACCCCCCCGCCGATCCTCCGACCCGCGGGGTCAGAGAATCCCGCCCTAGAAGTCTCTGTTTAAAAATAAGAGCTCACCCATTTAAAACGAAGATGAGGCAACATTTTTACTCTCAGGGGGTTGTGAGTCTTTGGAACTCACTTCCTAAAAAGGTGGTGGAAGCAGAGTCTTGGAACATCTTTAAGACAGAGGGAATAGATTCTTGGTAAGCAAGGGGATGATAGGTTATCGGAGGTAGGCAGTGCAGATTTGAGGTTACTATCAGATCAGCCATGATCTTATTAAATGGCAGAACAGGCTTGAGGACTGAATGGAATCCTCCTGTTCCTTGTTTGGATGTTCACAGGTAACACTCTCAGGCAGCGCACTCTAGCTCCCAGCCACACAGTGAAAAACCAGGCGGGATTCTCTGAAAATGTCCCCACGCCCGCGAGAAAACGGGCGCGAATCACTCTGGACCTTCCTGGAGAAAGTCTCCATTTTCCGTTTTGAAGAGGGCTTGCAGAGCCACAGAGTGGTCCTTGCAGCTCTGGCTGACGATACGGAGCCCTGCATTTCTGGCCGTGGGTCCGCACATGTGCGCTGGCGAACCCACACAGCAAGCCGGCCCCATCAATATAGCACCTCCCCCAGATCGCGCGTGCCCGCCAATTGGTGGCCCCCGATTGGAACACTGGCCGCCCTGGAGGCCCCCCCCCTTCCCCCCCAGTGACAGATCCCCCTGCCCCCCACCAGGGCAGCCGCAGACTGCACCCGCAGCCGCCACGCCGAATGGAACCATGAAGGAATCACACCGGCTGCCGGCTGAGAATTGGCGCAGGGTCCTCTTTCAATGGCCCCCGACCGACGCCACGTCGACCGTGCACACACGACTGGCGGCGATTCTCCGGTCCACAGAGAATCGCGGGAAGGCGTCGGACCCGATCGCGGGTCTGACGCCCCATTCTCCGCCCCCACGCCGAGCGCGATCTCGGTGCGGAGGCTCGGAGAATCCCGCCTAATGTTTTTCCTTACGTTGTCTCTGGTTCTTTTGCCAATCACTTTAAGTCATTGTCCTATGATTCTCGACCTTTCCACCAATAGGAACAATTCCTCCCTATCCATTCTGTCCAGACCTCTTATGATTTTGATCACCTTTATCGAATCTGAAGTACAGTGAAAAGTATTTTTCTGCGGCCAAGGGAACGTACACAGTACGTACATAGTAGACAAAAAGAATAATCAACAGAGAACATTGACAATGGAACATTGACAAACAGTGATTGGTTACAGTGCGGAACAAGTGCGGGCAGCACGGTAGCATGGTGGTTAGCATAAATGCTTCACAGCTCCAGGATCCCAGGTTCGGTTCCCGGTTGGGTCACTGTCTGTGCGGAGTCTGCACGTCCTCCCCGTGTGTGCGTGGGTTTCCTCTGGGTGCTCCGGTTTCCTCCCACAGTCCAAAGATGTGCGGGTTAGGTGGATTGGCCATGCTAGATTGCCCGTAGTGTCCTAAAAGTAAGGTTAAGGGGGGGTTGTTGGGTTATGGGTATAGGGTGGATACGTGGGTTTGAGTAGGGTGATCATTGCTCGGCACAACATCGAGGGCCGAAGGGCCTGTTCTGTGCTGTACTGTTCTATGTTCTAAGGGGCCAAACAAAGCAAATACATGAGCAAGAATCTCCTCCAAACCTTTGTTTTTCTAAAGAGAACAATCTCCAATCTAATCTTGGAACTGAATATTTTTTCTGTTTTTTAGAGTTTACTGCATTTGTTTACTGAGAAATCATTTGGACGGGTAGTGGTTAAAGGAGGGGGAGTGAGACTAGCTGAAGTGCTCTTGCAGAGGGCTGGCACAGACACAAACAATTGAATGGCCTCCTCTGTGCTGTGGCCATTCTAGGATTCCATTCAGCCTCTGAATGCCCAGTGCTGTTTATGGTAATAGCTGCCAGTTAATACCTAACCCTTTCACCACTTTTGTAACTGAACTGGGGGAGCTGGTTAGTTGTTAAATGGCAATTATAAGTTCATTCGGTAGCAAGTAACCAATACCAGGAGGCCCAACAAAATGGTGTCAGATGAGACCAATCATCCAATCCTCAGTGGTTTACAATTTGTTAATGTCACACTCTGTACATTCAATGGCAAAACTAGTCACAGACCCTCAACATAATTAGCTCAGTGAGAAAGCATGATCAGTAGAATTACTTAATGTCCTTGCATTTCACACCTCGGATATTTCAGGTGCAAATGAAATGTGCAAAGTGTGAAGAACACAGGGGTTAAAGGAATGTACAAGATGTACATGAATGGAGACTAAAGACACTGGTGTCACATAACACCATTCAAGATCATTATTATGGGTACAGCAAGCAAGAACTTCAGCTGTTGAGAGGTGAAAGTGGGTCAGGAAAATAAATTGGGTGTGGGCAGGTGAACAAGGGGGGAATGGCTGGGGAGAAGTGTTGCAGATTTTCAGAGATGCTAATCTCTGTCAATTCGGGTTATTACAACAAAGTGAGCTTCATACCTGCACCCATGGGGTGGGGGATAACAATTGTACCATACAGCAATAGCGAATCATAAGACCATTTTATATCTCTCATTTTAATTTCCATGACTTTCTAAGGAAATAGAAGTAGGAAGAGATGTAAAATGTACTGCCATCATTATCCATTGTAGCTATACCTCATGGACCACAGTGGTCCAAGAACGTATCTTTCCACCACCTTCTCAAGGGCAGATTGGGATGGGCAACAAATGTTGGCCTAGCCAGTGACACTCTTAGCACATGAAATAATTCTTTAAAAATTACACGATTGGGGCATAGCAGTGGGTTAGCGCTGCAGCCTCACGCCATCGAGGTCCCAGGTTCGATCCCGGCTCTGGATCACTGTCCGAGTGGAGTTTACACTTTCTCCCCCTGTTTGCGTGGGTTTCGCTCCCACAACCCGAAAGATGTGCCACGCTAAATTGCCACTTAATTGGGAAAAATTAATTGGGTACACTAAATTTATATTTTTTAAAATTATACTATTGTTCAAATTTAAAATTACTTCCCACACAAGGAACATGGGAACGGAGGAAGCCATTCAGTCCCTTGAACCTGTTCCACCATTCAATGAAATTATGGCTGATCTGTGGCTTAACTCCATTAACCTGCCTTTTGCTTATCAAATATCTATCAATCTCTATTTAAAATTAACAATTGGTCCAGCACCATTGCCATGTGCAGAAGAAAGTTATACAATTCTAGTAGCCTCATGTGACAAGATGTTTTGCTCCTTAAAAGTCTGGCTCTAATCTATGCCCTCTAGTCCTATACTCCCAAGCCAGCAGCAATTAGTTTCTCTCTCGCGGCCCATGTTTTCTCATTAATGGGTCCAATTCAACAGCCTTGTCACGCCGGACTTGCTGTCGAATCTCACAAGAGGCCTCTCGTGAGATTTACAACGCTCCAAAAGCCTCAGGAAATTTCACAAAATCTCACGAGGTTCCCCTCACTGGGCGTGATCCAGATCTGCATTTTTAAATGAGCCGTTCGTGGGATTTCCTGGGACCCGGGACTTAAAGGCCACGCCTGCGAGACCAATACAAGGGAGCCATTTAGTACTGATTTCCACAAACGTGGACTAGTCGTAATAGCATCTGGGAGGATGGGGGGGGGGGGGGGGGGGGGGGGGGTCTCTCATTAGACCATATATATAGGAACAGAATTAGGCCATTCAGTCTATCACGTTTGCTTCAACATTCGATCATGGCTGATATTTTTCTCATTCCCATTCTCCTGCCTTCTCCCCATAACCCCGGTCCCCTTATTAATCAAGAACCTATCTATCTCTGTCTTAAAGACACTCAGTAATTTGGCCTCCACAGCCTTCTGCGGCAAAGAGTTCCACAGATTCACCACCTTCCGGCTGAAGAAATTCCTCCTCATCTCTGTTTTAAAGGATCCTCCCTTCAGTCTGAGGCTGGCCATCGGATTCTAATCTCTCCTGCTGGTGGAAACATCTTCTCCACGTCCACTCTATCTTGGCCTCTCAGTATTCTGTAAGTTTCCATGAGATCCCCCTCACCTTTCTGAACTCTATCTAATACAATCCACACTTCTCAACTGCTTCTCATATGTCAAGTCTTTCATTCCTGGGATCATTCTTGTGGACCTCCTCTGGACACCCTCCAAGACCAGCACATCCTGCATTAGATAAGGAGTCCAAAACTGTTCACAATATTCCAAATGGGGTCTGACCAGAGCCTTCCACAGCCTCAGCTGTACATCCCTGTTCTAGTATTCTCGTCCTCTTAAAATGAATGCTAACATTGCATTTGCCTTCCGAACTGCCAACTGAACCGGCGTGTTAACCTTCAGAGAATCCTGAACTGGGACCCCGAAGTCCCTTTGTGCTTCAGATTTCTGAAGCCTTTCCCATTTAGAAAAATAGTCTATGCCTCTATTTATTTTACCAAAGTGCATATCACGCTTTTCCACATTGCATTGCATCTTTGCCTACTCTCTTAGCCTGTCCAAGTCCTTCTACAACCTCACCACTTCCTCAGTACTACCTGTCCCTGCATCATCTGCAAACATTCAATCCCTCCACCACAGCAGCCATGTGTACCATCTAGAAGATACACTGCAGTAACTCGCCAAGGTTCTTTAGACAGCAGCTTTCAAACTCACAACCATTGCCATCTAGAAGGACAAGAGCAGCAATACCTGGGAGCCCCACCACTCAAAGTTTCCCCTCCAAGTCACTCACCATCCCGACATTGAAATAGATCGCCGTTTCCTTCACCTTTGCTGGGTCAAAATCCTGGAACTCTCTCCCTAACAGCACTGGGGGTGTACCTACACCTCAGGGACTGCAGCGGTTCAAAAAGGCAGCTCACCACCATCTGCTGAAGGGCAAGCAGCGATTGACAATAAATGCTAGCCTAACCAGCGATGTCCACATCCTGTAAATGAGTTTTTTAAAAACTTAACAATGCCCTCAGTTCCTTCTTCCAGATCATGAATGCACATCGTGAATAGTTGTGGTCCCAACGCTGACCCCTGGGGCACACCATTAGTCACCAGTTGCCGTCCTGAAAAAGACCCCTTCATCCCCACTCTCTGCCTTCTGCCAGTCAGCCAAACCTCTATCCATGCCAGGATCTTACCCTTAACACCAGGGGCTCTTATCTTATTAGCAGCCTCCTGTACAGCACCTTGTCAAAGGTCTTCTGGAAATCAAAATAGATCACGTCCACTGGCTCTCCTTTGTCTAACTTCCTCATTATCTCCTCAAAGAATTCTAACAGACTTGTCAGGCATGAACTCTCCTTGGCAAAGCCCTGATGACTCAAATCCTATTTTATCATGCACTTCCAAGTACTCTGCAGTCTCATCCTTAATAGTGAACTCTAAGGGCAGCATGGTGGCGCAGTAGATTAGCCCTGCTGCCTCACGGCGCTGTGGTCCCAGGATCGATCCCAGCTCTGGGTCACTGTCCGTGTGGAGTTTTCACATTCTCCCCGTGTTTGTGTGAGTTTCGCCCCCACAACCCAAAGATGTGCAGGCTAGGTGGATTGGCCACACTAAAATTGCCCCTTATTTGGAAAAAATGAATTGGGTACTCTCAATTTATTTTTTAAAATAATGAACTCTAAAATCTTACCAATGACCAAAGTCAGGCCTATAATTTCCTGTATTCTGCTTCCTTCCCTTCTTAAACAGGAGTTTATATTTGCCATTTTCCTGTCCTCTGGGACCTTCCCTAACTCCAGTGATTCCTGAAAGATCATCACCAATGCCTCCACAATCTCCTCAGCTATCTCCTGAAGAACCCTGTGGTATAGTCCATCCAGTCCAGGTGATTTATCTACCAGATTTTTGAAGATGTGTACCCCTAGGAATTTGAAACTGCAAACCATCTCCACCTCACCCCCGTTGATGCTGGCAGGGAATTGTATGTACAGTACTTTGCTTTTTGAAGTCAATGACCAGCTCTTTAGTTTTGCTGGCATTGAGGAAGAGATTGTTGTCAAGGGGCAATTTATTCATAGATTCATAGAATTTACAGTGCAGAAGGAGGCCATTCGGCCCATCGAGTCTGCACCGGCTCCTGGAAAGAGCACCCTACCCAAGGTTAACACCTCCACCCATAGCCCAGTAACCCCACCCAGCACTAATGGAAATTTTGGACACTAAGGGCAATTTATCATGTCCAATCCACCTAACCTGCACATCTTTGGATTGTGGGAGCACCCGGAGGAAACCCACGCACACACGGGGAGGATGTGCAGACTCCACACAGACAGTGACCCAAGCCGGAATCGAACCTGGGACCCTGGAGCTGTGAAGCGATTGTGCTATCCACAATGCTACCATGCTGCCCATTTAGCGTGACCAATCCATCTATCGTGCACATCTTTTGGGTTGCGGGGGCGGGACCCATGCAGACAGGTGGGGAATGTGCAAACACCACATGGACAATGACCCGGGGCCAGGATCGAACCTGGGTCCTCGGAGCCTTGATGCAGCAGTGCTAACCACTGCGCCACCGTGCCACCCTGCATTGATCATTTTAATAACCGAGCCTCTACTGACCTCTGTGACAAACAATTCCACAGATTCATTATCCTCTGAGAGAAGAAATTCCTCCTCATCTCTGTCTTAAATGGGCGACCCCTTACTCTGGGATTATACCCTCTGGACCTCGGCTCTTCCTACAAGGGAAACAATCTTTCATCATCTACCCTGCCGAGCCCCCTGAGAATCTGGATATGTCTCAATAAGGTCACCTCTTATTCTTCTAACATCCCATGAATACAGGCCATTGTACTCAACTTCTCCTCAGAAGGAAATCCCTCCATACCTGGGATCAACTTACTGAACCTTCTCTGGACTTCCTCCAATGCCAGTATAGTTTTCCTCAGGTAAGGGGACCAACATTGTTCACTGTATTCCAGGTGTGGTCTAACTAGTACCTTGTAATATTAGCAAGACTTCCCTATTTTTTCCATCTCTTTGAAATAAAGTCCAATATTCTATTTGCCTTCCCAATTATCTGCTGAACTTGCATGCTAGCTTTTTGTGATCTATGCATGAGGACCCCCAAATCCCTTGGAGCTGCAGCTTTCTGCAGTCTGTCTCCATTTAAATAATATTCACCTCCCTTATTCTTCGGACCAAAGTGCGTAACTTCACATTTTCCTATAGTTTATTCCATCTGGCAAGTTGTTGCCCACTCACTTAACCTGTCTATATCATCTATATCCCTCCGTGAACACTTTGGGGTCTTTTTTGCACCCCCAGTCGCATGTTTCTCGGTGGCAGGAGGGTGCCCGCTAAGCACCTGTTTGAATTCTGGCATTGACAATTTTATCCTTGTATTCAAATATGATTCTACAATATGAATGAATGAATGAAGCTGAAACAGATTTGGATGTGACAAATTATTTTCTTGGGCTGCAATTAGCAATAAAAGGTCTGTTTTTAAAAAATAAATTTAGAGTGCCCAATTCTTTTTTTTCCCAATTAAGGGGCAATTTAACTTGGCCAATCCACCCACCCTGCACATTCTGCCCGTGTCTCCATGAGTTTTCTCCGGGTGCTCCAGTTTCCTCCCACAGTCCAAAGATGTGCAGGTTAGGTAGGGTTAAGGGGGTTCGGAGATGGTGGGGTGAGGTGGGCGTAGGGTGGGGGAGGGGGGAGTGCGGGCTTCAGTACGGTGCTCTTTCAAAGGGTCAATGCAGAACTGATGGGCCAAATGGCCACTTTCTGCACTGTAGGGATTATATGGATTTTAGAAAACTGAGGGGAGTGCTGGCTGCACTAACCAAATCTGAACAAGGTTCCTATAAGGAAGTGAAATCAACAGATTGCTAGAGGCAGATGGACTTCGTAAAGAGTTACTGTACACAATGGAAAGTACATTTTGCACAGAGAAAGGAACAGAAATCTCAGTCACAGTGTGTTCACTTACTTATAAACGTGCGAGCACACAGTGTGCTTTTTTGTCAGAAGTCAAGATAACTATCCATTGAACTGCCCGGAGACTGTTCTGGGACAGCGTAAGAATCCATGAGCGTGAATTGCTGTGGCAGACTACTGGAATGGCCTGAAGACTGAAACATTTCACTCTGTCAGTAACACTTACACAGCTTCTCATGATTTAACTGAGCAGGAATGGGAGGGATTTTAAAAAGTGCAACATCTCAAATTTTCCCAACTTTGAATACAAAGTGGTGCCATCCATTTTGGACCTAAAAATGATAGAACAGGGTCCTTTCTAAATGGTGAAATGCGAGAAACAATGGAGGCCCAAAGGGACTTGGCAGTTTGCATACACAGGCCATTAAAATGTCAGGAACAGTTAAAGATCTTCTCTGGAATGACTGAGTTTAAGGAGAGATTTGATTGTAGTTGCCAAGATATTGGAGGCGCTTCAAAGGGAAAAAGATTTACGTCCGGTTTTGGGCATGTTTAACGGGGTTTTCTGGGAGGCTGCAGCACCGAGAAATACTGCGCTATTCAACGGCACTTTGCCGTTTCTTTTGGCCTCAGGCGGTTTTCCTCAGCCAAGGCGTGCCCAGCAGGGAAGGCTCCTCACAGATCAGGGCTCTATTTTCTCTGACTGCCCCGATCTTCCCCCTCCCCCTGCCAACCTAGGAAAGGCCCCTGGGATCACCCCCCCCCCTCCCCCCCCTCCATCTGGTAAGGCCCCACCTAGGCCCGATCCTTGGCAGTGCCAACCTGGCATCCAGACACCTTGGTAGTGCCAGCATGGCACCCTGGCAGTGCCTCTGCCAGCCTAGCAGTGCCACCCTGGCACCTTGGGTCACACTGCCGGGGTGCCTGGGTTGCATTGTCAGGGTGCCAGGATGGCAGTGCCAAGGTGCCTGTGTGTCAGAGGGAGTGCCAGGGTATCACCCTGCCCTGCCCCTGACCACCAGGAGTCTTTAATGATCTAATAGAGCTTTCAATTAAATAGTTGGGGGGAAGGGTTCAGTTGTATGGAAAATTAGAAAATCAAAGTTAAAGGAGAAGGTAGGAGTGCAGCTTAATGATGAGGACTTTAAACTAGTTGGGGGGGGGGGGGGGGGCGGTGCTCAGGAGAGATTAGTAGTTTCCAGAGCAACTGATAGAACAAAGAACAGTCGGCAGTGAGAATCTAACCTCAGGCAGAGCAGATAAGGGGATAACAATGAGAAGGGAGGTGAAGTAGGAATGAGGGTGTTGTACCTAAATGTGTACAGTATATGAAACAAGGTAAATGAGCTTGTAGCTTACATTGAAATTGGCAGGTATGATGTTGTGGGCATCACAGAGACGTGACATCAGGGCTAGGATCTAAATAGAACATAGAAAATACAGCACAGAACGGGCCCTTCGGCCCACAATGTTGTGCCGAACTTTTGTCCTAAATTAAGAACAAATATCCAAGGATATGTGTCCTTTCGAAAGGACAGGGCAGATGACAGAGGGGGCAAGGTTGCATTGTTAGCAAGAAATGAAGTTAAATCAATAGCAAGGAGCGATATATGTGTGAATAGAGTTGAGGAATCGCATAGGAAAAAATACCCTGATGGGCATTATGTACAGGCCCCTAGCAGTAGTCAGGATGTGGGGCAGAAAATAAATCAGGAGATAGAAAAGGCATATAAGAAAGGCAATATTACAATAATCATGGGGGACTTATGGGGTTGGTTTAGCACAGGGCTAAATAGCTGGTTTTTAAAGCAGGCCAGCAGCGCGGGTTCAATTCCCGTACCAGCCTCCCTGAACAGGTGCCGGAATGTGGTTTTCACAGTCACTTCATTTGAAGCCTACTTGTGACAATAAGCGATTTTCATTTCATATGCAGGTGGACCGGGAAAAACAGGTTGGTAGCAGATCCCAAGAAAAGGAATTTGTGGAATATCTACGAGATGGTTGTGGGAGCAGCTTGCGGTAGAGCCTACTAGGGAATAGGCAATTCCGGATTTGGTGATATGTAATGAGACAGTCGGGGACCACTGAAAGAGTCCCCTGTGGCGATTCTCTGCCGACAACTGGCCGAGTTCTCGCCGGCATGGTTCACTCATGGTTCTTGGCGGGAGCTCGGAGTGGTGGCTGCAGACTCAGTCCGCGGCCGCTCTGGTGGGGGGGGGCGGGGGGGGATGCGTCACCAGGGGGCCTCCAGGACAGCCAAGCTCGCAATCGGGGGCCACCGATCAGCAAGCGCACAGTCTCGGCCGGGGGGGGGGTCTATATTGTCGGGGTTGGGTTTGCCATGTTGCACGGACCCACGGGCAGGGGTACAGGGCCCCGTATCAGCAGCTGGAGCTGCGAGGAGTACTCCGGGGCCCTGCTAGCGCCTTCAAAACGGAGAATCACTCTGGATTCCCGCCTGTTTTCTCGCAGACGTGGGGACATAGCCCCATTATTAAAGAATTCCGCCCCTTTGAGTCGGGATTCTCTGATCCCGCGCCAGGTCGAAGAATTGCCAGGGAGGGGGGTCAATAAAAATCGTGCCACGCCACTCCAACGCCGGCCCGCCGATGATTCCTGGATGCCTGCGGAATCGCTGCCGTGCTGGTCGGGAGCCGTTGAAAGCGCCCCCCCCCCCCGGCGATTCTCCGCGCCTTGACGAGCCAAGTGCCCACCGAGTTCGGCCGAGTCTCGCCGGCGTGGGTTACATATGGTCCCACCCGGCGGGACCTCGGAGTTCTGGCTGCGGGGGCCGTCCTGGTGAGGGGGACGTGGGAAGCTGACTCCAGGGGGAACTCCACGGTGGCCTGGCCTGCGATCGGGACCTACCAATCTGCGGGCAGGATAGTTCCATGGGGGGCCTATGTTCCTCTTCGCCAGCCCCTGTTGGTCTCCACCATATTGCCCTGGGGCCGGCGCTGACATGGGAACCCACGCGCATGCGTGCACCCTCGAAGGCCGTGGCATGTATGCGCGGACGTGATCCGGCCATGGCGCGCCAGCTTTCGAGTGCCGGAGTAGCGGACACCACTCCGGTGCCGTACTAGCCCCCTAGGAAGGGGTGAATACCCGGGACTGGCAGCCCGTTGTCGCTGGAGTGGCTTGCGCCACTTTTGACACTGGCGTCAGAAATTGGCCGCGGGATCGGAGAATCCCTGCCTTGAGCCAGATGTGAGGTTTCGGAGATTGGAGGAGAGGGCGATTAAGGTAATGTAAGAATTGTTCCTTGGGGAATGATTTGTGAGGCTGGAGGAGTTGGGGGAGAAGTACGGGTTGGCGCAGGGCAAAGGTTCAGGTACCTTCAAATACGAGATTGGTGAGATTTCCGACCTTCCCGATAGCGCCAGCCGCCTCGTTATTGGAGGAGATACTGTCGGCAGGCGAGTTGGAGAGGGGTGTGGTGTCAGCGATCTATGGGAAGATTTTGGAGGATGACGGGGTGTCCATGGAGGGGATTAAGACCAAATGGGAGGAAGAGCTGGAAGAAGTAATGGAAGAAGGTCTGTGTTGTGAGGTGCTGCGAAGGGTGAATGCCTCAGCCTCATGCGCGAGGTTGGGGCTGGTACAATTGAAGGTCGCATATAGGGCGCACCGCACAAAACCGAGGCTGTCCTGGCTCTTTGAGGGGGTGGAGGATGTCTGCGAGCAGTGTGGGAGGGGCCCTGCAAACCATGTACATAAGGTTTGGTCCTGCCCGAAGCAGCAAAGGTATTGGAGGGATGTTTTTAATATCATCTCGGGTTGTTTCATATGGATCTGGACCCGGTCCCCTAGAGGCCATTTTCGGGGTGTCGGACTGGCCCGAGTTGCAGGCAGGTGCTGGAGCAGATGGTTTTTTTTTTACTTTAGAGTACCCAATTCATTTTTTTCCAATTAAGGGGCAATTTAGCATGGCCAATCCACCTACTCTGCACATCTTTGGGTCGTGGGGGTGAAACCCATTCAAACACAGGGAGAATGTGCAAACTCGACACGGACAGAGACCCAGAGCCGGGATCGAACCTGGTACCTCGGCGCCGTGAGGCTGTAGTGCTAACCCACTGCACCACCGTGCTGCCCTTGGAGCAGATGTTTTAGCATCCACCTCAATGATTGCTCGTAGGCGGGTCCTGCTGGGGTGGAGGTCAGCTTCCCTGCCCTGTGCCTTGGCATGGCGGGGGACCTACTGGAATTCATGACCCTGGAGAAGGTGAAATATGAGCCACAGGGGGGGCGAAGATGGGGTTCTGTAATTCATGGGTTTGTTTGTCATGCACTTTCGGGAACCTGTTGCCATTGAACACTAAGGGGGGAGGGAAGAGGGTGTGGTTTGTTTTTCCTGTTTTTACTTATTTTTTTAATTTGCGAGTCGATGTTTCTGGCTGTATATTGGTGGTGTTGTTTCTGCTGTTGTTTTTTTTCTTTGTTTTTCTTTTGTTATTTGTATGATGAAAATGTGACAAATAAAAGGATTTTTTAAAAAGTGAGGGAATCAAAGGTTATGGGATAAGGCTGGAAAGTGGAGTTGAGGATTATCATATCATGATCTCATTGAATGGGGGAGCAGACTGCATGGCCGAATGGCCTACCTCTGCTCCTACCCCTTATGGTCTTATAGTCTAAGTTAATCAACTTTGTACTGACCTAATATCTCCTAGTGTTATTTGCACTTTGAAAATATTTCAATGAATAATTAATAATCTCCCATTTAACCCGACCCCAGCAGGTCTGTAGTTGCAGGCAAATTTGAATCTGCACTGCCGCCTCTGATATGAACCAGCAGAGCTTTTTCAGTCTAATGAGGTGTCTCCTAAAGCAGCAAGACTCTCGCGAATACCTGAAAATCAGGGTCAGCTCACGTCACCAGGAGTCTGATGGCTTGTTAACTGAATGGGGACTTTGCCATGCCTTTCCTGCCCAATAAGTCAATCGCTGGTGGAAAGGACAAAGAGGCTATTCATGTATGTCGGAAAATATTCCTTTTAAGGTTCAGCAGAAGTATCCCCTGTGAAACTCTCCCCAAAACTCCCTCCTTGCAATTACAATAACAATATCAAGTTGCATTTATATAGTGACTTTCATGTGGTGTAAAATGCTACAAATTGCATCAGAGCATCATTAGCAAACACATTTTGACACCGCGAGGGCATAAGGAGATGTTTGGATAGGTGATCAAAAACTTGGTCAAAGAGGTCCATTTAATGTCTTAATAAATAGAGGTGTAGACATTTAGGGCTTGCAGTTAAAGGCACGGCCTCCAATGTTGGAGCAATTAAATAGAAAATGCACAAGAAGCCAGAATTGGAGGGGTGCTGATATGCCAGAGGCTGATATGCCAGTTGGGCTGGAAAGGGTTAGAGGTCAGGAGTGGCAAAGTTTGAGCCACCCACAATATTCCTTTGCCAGCTGCTGCTTTATCTGCATGACCTTCGCGCCTGACTTTGGCAGGAAATGGACCAGCACATTTAGCCCAGGCCTCGCAACACAAATCATCCACGCTGTCTCCAGTGGATTGGAACATAACCCCGTTTGCCACATAAACTCGTTCGGAGTCAAAATACACCTCATAGCATGCAGAAGAGATCCCCATGAAAACGAGCATGAGCATTTCCAAATGGAACCAAAAACAATTGAAAAAGAAATGCAAGTTCCACAAAGTCTTCAGCGCCAACAAAATCAAATCTCAAAGAGGTTGCTGAATGGGATAAACAGTACCTAGCCCTGGTGAAGTCCAGAATTACAAACATAGAGGCACAACAGAATTCAAATTCCAGTCAGAAATGTGCAGGATTATTAAATATATTCCATATATGATAACAACATCAACAATTTACGTTTCTGTAGCACCTTCAAAGAAGTATCTCAAGGCACTGCACCAGAGCATTATCAAAACAAAGCTTAACACTGATCCACTTGTGGAGACATTAGGTCAAGTGACCGGAAACTTTGTCAGGGAGGTAGCTTTGAAGGAGTGATGTGAAGGATAAGAGTGAGGTAAAGAGTCAGAGAGATTCACAAAGTTAATTCCAGAGTTTAGGGCCTTAAAACACTGAATGGACGTCTGCCATTACCGAAGCTGCTAAAATGAAGGATATCGAAGAAGCCAGAATTGAAGGAGTACCGAGATCTTGGAGGGTTGAAAGGCTCGTGGAGGTTACAGAGAGTGAGGCCAGCGAGGAAATTAAACAAAAAAATTAAGATTTTACATTTTAGGGGTTGCTGTAGTAGGCGGCCAGTCCAGGTCAACGAATGTGGAACTAGCATGACAAACAGAACCTCCACACTGAACTTCCATTGTCTTGTGGGATCCATAATCTCCATTGTGATAGGGTAAATTCAATAACCACGCACTCCAGCAGTGAACTGCATTCAAAGGGGTGCACGCTTGATTCCAGTGTTTTAGCCCTTGGGTGGGATTCTCTGGTGACTGATGTCGAAATCGGAGAATCACCCTGGACTTTCTCCAGGTAAGTCCAGAGTGATTTGTGCACAATTTTTCACAGGCGTGGGGACATAGCCCCATTATTGGAGCATCCCGCCCGGGATGTTGGAAGAGTGAGAGAGCTGGGTGGGAGAGGTCTTTGATTATGCTGCCCGCTTTCCCCAGGCAGTGGGAGGTGCAGATAAAGTCAATGGATGGGAGACAGGTTAGTGCGATGGATTGGGCTGTTTTCACGACGACACTCTGACGGTTCTTGCGGTCTTGGGCTGAGCAGTTGCCATACCAGGCTGTGATGCAGCCAGATAGGATGCTTTCTATGGTGCATCTGCATGCAAAAGTTGGTAAAGGTTAATCATAGAATTTACAGTGCAGAAGGAGGCCACTCGGCCCATCGATTCTGCATCAGCTCTTGGAAAGAGCACCCTACCCGAGGTCAACACCTCCACCCTATCCCCATAACCCAGTAACCCCACCCAACCCTAAGGGCAATTTACCATGGCCAATCCACCTAACCTGCACATCTTTGGACTGTGAGAGGAAACCGGAGCACCCGGAGGAAACCCACGCACACACGGGGAGGATGTGCAGACTCCGCACAGACAGTGACCCAAGCCGGGAATTGAACCAGGGACCCCGGAGCTGTGAAGCAATTGTGCTATCCACAATGCTACCGTGCTGCCCTATGTTAATATAGACATGCCGAATTTCCTTAGTTTCATGAGGAAGTATAGGCGCTGTTGTGCTTTCTTGGTTGTAGCGTCGACGTGGGTGGACCAGGACAGATTTTTGGTGATGTGTACCCTTAGGAATTTGAAGACAGGTTTTGTTAAGGGAAGGCAGCTGAACACGAATGTGCGGAGGTTGTTGAATGTCATCATGATGCCGGCGATTGAGGGGGAGGCTGAGATAGTGGTGGCGCTGGATGCGGAGAAGGCCTTCGATAGAGTGGAGTGGGGGTACTTATGGGAGGTGCTGGGGAGGTTTGGATTTGGTGAAGGGTTTATTAGATGGGTGAGGCTGCTATATGAGGCCCCGATGGCGTGTGTGACCACGAACGGGAGGAGGTCGGAGTACTTCCGGCTTTACCGAGGGACCAGGCAGGGTTGCCCACTGTCCTCCTTGTTGTTTGCATTGGCAATCGAGCCGTTGGCGATGGCGTTGAGGGATTCAGGGAGGTGGAGGGGTTTTGTGCGGGGTGGGGAGGAACATAGGGTGTCATTGTATGCCGATGACCTGCTACTGTATGTGGCGGACCCGGTGGGAGGGATGCCGGGGGTGATGGAGCTGCTAGCTGAGTTTGGGACCTTTTCAGGCTATAAACTAAATCTAGGCAAGAGTGAGGTGTTTGTGGTACACCCTGGGGACCAGGAGGAAGGAATTCGTAGGCTCCCGCTTAGGGGGGCAGGGGAGAGTTTTAGGTACCTGGGGGTGCAGGTGGCCAGGGACTGGGGGACTCTTCACAAGCATAATTTCACCAGGCCTGTGGATCAGATGGAGGAGGAGTTCAAGAGGTGGGACATGCTGCCATTGTCGTTGGCGGGGAGGGTGCAGCCCGTCAAAATGACGGTGCTTCCGAGGTTCTTGTTCCTCTTTCAGTGCCTGCCCATCTTCATCCCCAGGGTCTTCTTTAGGAGGGTGACTAGCAGTATTTTGAGATTTGTGTGGGCACATAGGACTCCGAGAGTGAAGAGGGTTTTCCTGGAGCGAGGGAGGGATAGAGGCGGGCTGGCACTGCCCAACCTTTTGGGGTACTATTGGGCGGCCAATATGTCAATGGTGCGTAAATGGGTGATGGGGGGGGGGGGCGGCGTGGGAAAGAATGGAGATGGCGTCTTGCAGAGGTACAAGCCTGGGTGCCTTGGTAACGGCGCCGTTGCCGCTTTCTCCTAAGAGGTATACCACGAGCCCGGTGGTGGCGGCGACCCTAAGAATCTGGGGACAGTGGAGACGGTATAGGGGGTAAACAGGGGGCTCGATGGAGGCTCCACTAGGTGGAAATCATCGGTTCATCCTGGGGAACACTGATGGGGGATTTAGAGGGTGGCATAGGGTGGGCATCAGTAAATTGAGGGACCTGTTTATTGGCGGGAGGTTTGCGGGCCTGGGGGAACTGGAAGATAAATTTGGGCTCCCCCAAGGGAACATGTTCAGATACTTGCAGGTAAAGGCGTTTGCTAGGCGGTAGGTAGAGGAGTTCCCTTTGCTGCCCTCGCGGGGGGCGATGGACAGAGTGCTTTCGGGGGTGTGGGTCGGAGAGGAGAAGGTGTCTGACATTTATAAGATAATGCAGGAGGTGGAGGAGTCGTCAGTGGAGGAGCTGAAGGCTAAATGGGAGGGGGAACTTGGGGAGCAGATAGAGGACGGGACTTGGGCGGATGCCTTGGAGAGAGTCAACTCTTCCTCTTCATGTGCGAGGCTTAGTCTCATCCAATTCAAGGTGCTGCACCGGGCTCACATGTCCGGGACTAGGATGAGTAGGTTCTTTGGGGGTGAGGACAGGTGCACCAGGCGTTCGAGGAGTCCAGCGAATCATGCCCATATGTTCTGGGCATGCCTGGCACTGGAAGAATTCTGGAAGGGGGTGGCGGGGACGGTGTCGAGGGTGGTTGGATCCAGGGTCAAACCAGGGTGGGGACTCGCGATTTTCGGAGTTGCGGTGGAGCTGGGAGTGCAGGAGGCGAAAGAGGCCGGTGTCCTGGCCTTTGCGTCCCTAGTAGCCCGGCGGAGGATCTTGATGCAGTGGAAAGATGCAAGGCCCCCAAGTGTGGAGACCTGGATCAGTGACATGGCGGGATTTATAAAATTGGAGAGGGTCAAATTTGCCCTGAGAGGATCAATACAAGGGTTCTATAAACGGTGGCAGCCTTTTCTGGACTTCCTGGCTCAAATATAGGTACCTTGGTCAATAGCAGCAGCAACCCGGGGGGGGGGAGCTGTTCTTTATTATTGTTTCTATTTTTTCTATGGTTATGTAACTTAATATTGTGTTAATTTAAGTTGTTGTTAATATGTTTTGTTGTTCATTGAGGATGGGCGAATGTTTATGATTGCTATCATTATTGTTATTGTTGGTATTTTATTGCGGTTCGTTGTTGTTATATAAGTACAAAATTTTTCAATAAAAATTATTTTTAGAAAAGGAATTTGAAGCTGTCAACCATCTCCACCTCAGCCCCATTGATGCTGACAGGGATGTGTACAGAACTTTGCTTCCTGAAGTCAATGGCCAGCTCTTTAGTTTTGCTGGCATTGAGGGATAGATTGTTGTCGCTGCACCACTCCACTAGGTTCTCTATCTCCCTCCAGTATTCTGACTCGTCGTTATTCAAGATCCGACCCACTATGGTCATGTCGTCAGCAACATTGTAGATGGATTTGGAACCAAATTTTGCCACGCCGTAGTGTTTGTGTTGCAGGAAGGCCAGTATTTACCACCATCACAAATAGCCTTGAAAAAGGTAGTGGTGAGTTGTCTTCTTGAACCACTGCAATGCATTTGGTGCAGGTACACCCAAGGAGCTGCTGGAAAAAGAGTCCCGGGATTTTGACCCAGCAATAGTGAGGAAATAGCAATATAATTCCAAATTAGCATGCTGGTTGACTTGGAAAGAACCTTGGTTGCAGATGGTGATCCTCCTATCTAATCCAGTTTTGAATGTTGATATTGTTTCTGTTGGAACACCAGCTCTGGAAGTGAATTCCATAGCGTTACTTGTGGAATATTTGTGCAATGAAGCTTCACCATTCCCCTATTCTAAACATTTTACATTTAGTCTTGTGTCTATAAACTCCATCCTTTCAGAATTTTAAATGCCTAATTTTTAAAAAACAAATTTAGAGTACCCAATTCATTTTTTCCAATTAAGGAGCAATTTTGCGTGGCCAATCCACCTGCCCTGCACATCTTTGGGTTGTGGGGGCGAAACCCACGCAGACACCGGGAGAAAGTGCAAACTCTACACGGGCAGTGACCCAGAGCCGGGATCGAACCTGGGACCTCGACGCCGTGAGGCAGCAGTGCAAACCACTGCACCACCGTGCTGCCCCCATTTTAAATGCTTCATAATATTTGATCAGAATCTGCATTGTTCTTATGTAAAAGGACCCAATTTTTCAGGATTTCCATCACATTTGTGTTTTCTCATACTAAAGTACATCCCAGTGAACCTGTACTGTACCCTCGCCAACTCTTCAATATCCTTTGTAAAGCATGGAACCCAAAGCTGTGCAGTGTAATATAACTGCAGGTATAAAAGCATGTATAGGGCGGCACAGTGGCGCAGTGCTTAGCATTGCTTTTTAAAAATAAGTTTAGAGTACTCGATTCTTTTTTTTCCAATTAGGGGACAATTTAGCATGGTCAATGTACCTACCCAGGGCACATCTTTGGGCTTTAGGGGTGAGACCCAAGCAGATACGAGAAGAATGTGCAAACTGCACATTAACGTGGTTAGCACTGCTGCCTCATTACCCGGAGTGACGGGTTCAATCCCAGCCCCGGGTCACTATCTGTGTGGAGTTTGCACATTCTCCCATATCTGCTTGGGTCTCATCCCCACAACCCAAAGATGAGCAGGATAGGTGGATTGGAGGTCTGATGGTGCAATGGGTAGTGTCCCTACCTTTAAGCCATTAACTCTTTTGTACATTTTTATTTAATTTAGTGTATCCAATTCTTTTTTTCCAATTAAGGGGCAGTTTAGCATGGGCAGTTCATCTACTCAGCACATCGTTTTGGATTGTGGGGCTGAAATCCATGCAGACATGGGGAGAATGTTCAAATTCCATACAGACAGTCACCCAGGGCCGAGATCGAACCCTGGTCCTCAACGCCTTGAGGCAGCAGTGCGTCACCGTGTTGCCTTCAGCCAGAAACTCTGAGTTCAACTCCCACTCCAGGATTTGATGGCCACAGAGATTACAGTAGCAATCTGTACATCTTTCCAGTATGCTTATGGCAGCTGGTAAAAGTGGGGAATCTCATGGGCAGCCATGCTTGATACAGAGTGGTGCCCTTCAAACAATAGCCACTGCCAACTTGGTCCAGGAAAAATTGGCTATGCACACAGACATAAGAATCATAGAATTCCTACAGTGCAGAAGGAGGCCATTCAGCCCATTGGGTCTGCCACCCTCCAAAACTGCACCATACCCAGCCCAGACCCCCGCCCTATTCCTGTAACCCCACCTAACCTTTGGACGCTAAGCAACAATTTAGTATGGCCAATCCACACTGCACATCTTTAGACATTGGGAGGAAATCGCAGCACCCACGCAGACAAGGAAAGAATGTGCAAGGTTCACAAAGATAATCACCCAAGGTCAGAATCTAACTGCTATGAGGCAGTAATGCTAACCACTGTGCCACCGTGTGGCCCATAAGCGCATTATTTGTCTGCCTCGTGTCATTAGATGCACGAAGCTTCTAAGATAGGATACGGATCAGCATTTTGAACACCAAGTTATCATAGAATCATAGAACTTACAGTGCAGAAGAAGGCTATTTGGCCTATCGAGTCAACACTGACCCTTGGAAAGACCACATCACTTAAGCCCACACCTCCACCCTATCCCCGTAACCCAATAACCCCACCTAACCTTTTGGAACACTAAGGGCAATTTAGCATGGTCAATCCACCTAACCTGCACATCTTTGGACTCTGGGAGGAAACCGGAGCACCTGGAAGAAACCCACGCAGACACGGGGAGAACGTGTAGACTCCGCACAGTCGGTGACCCATGCCGGGAATTGAACCTGGGACCCTGGAGCTGTGAAGCAACAGTGCTAACCACTGTGTCGCCCCTATATAATATGAGAACATTCAGATACTGGCTAACACAGTTGAAGGTCTTGCACACTTTTTTCACATGGTCAACTTCTGCAAGTTATCCTTCAGTTCATTTGCAGTATTAGTGTTCTCAGGGCTGAAAGGGTTATTGTGTGGGACTGAAGAAACAGTAGAACCCACATGATGATATAAGAGAGAGTCACATGACTAGAAGGAGCAAGCTCATAGTCTTTAGACTGAGTAACACCGACAGCCTTGTATGCCTGTAAATAGTGATGTTCATTCAATAAACCAGTTTTTGTTCAGACACATCAATGTCTCTTCAAATCTTCCTTAGCCAGTCACAACCTCCAAACAACATTCATTGAGCCATTTTGCTGCATTAAAAGATGCTATCCAAATGCAAGTTGTTGTTGTGCATATCCAGGAGAGTTACACCACATCCATTATTAGTTTGACACAAGCCACCCCCCAGTATCTATATAACTATTGGTTAATCAATCCTATATTAAAGTTCAACCGTTAGACTAATTGATACAGTGACTGGGAACCTAGGCATCAAGAAGAATTCTTGTACACAGAGGAATGGTGGGAAAAGCAATGAGACAATCACAGCACCAATTTCCATCTCACTGTGATCTAATCAGAAACACATCATTAGGAACACATTCCTGAAATGAAAAACTCGCAATTTAAATGCAACTGTATCATGAAAGAAAATTGAACTTTTACTTTTTGGTACGTAAGTTGCACAACTCTCAGCATCTGGTAGTTTGAAACCCGCCCCCACCCCCCTTTCTTTTTAAATATTATTCTTTCCCTCATTGAACTGGGCAACCTGCTGCAGGATGCTGCCAATCATTCTGGTGCAAGAGGAAAGCCCAGGCTGACTTACTGTTGGAATATTTCACGGTTACTCTCAATTTCAGTTGCAATTGCATTTTTTGTAGTTTTATTCCAGCATAAATTATTTTTAAAAAAGCAAGCCAGTTAATTTGTAGCAAATTATTATTGAGCACCTTCTCCATTAATAACACCTGCATACAAAGAATTAAAAAATGCATTAATGCAGTGCCATCATATCCTGTGATGCACAAAGTACCTACAGCCAGTGGGTTGCTTTTGAAGTGCAATCACTGTTGTTATTAGGCAAAATGGTTGGCAGCTTCACGAACAAAGTGCACAAAATGACCTTAGTGAAGCAGGAATACAACAGGTGATGAGAATTGCTTTCACATTCTGATATAAACTAATTGCAGAGGGTTCCCAGGAAAGAAAATTGACAAATTGTGGTGAACCACGTTCCACTGTTACTCACTGCTGCATATATATATATATATATATATATTCACTGTTATTGTTTGTTCCATTGTTACTTACTGTTGTTGATGTTGGTAACAGTGGAACGTGGTTCACCACATTCACCCCCTGTTGAAAGAAAGTCCAGCGGGGGTGAAGTGGACTCACAGATTGAGTTTGACAGGAGCTTTAACCTTCCGTCGTGATCGCCTCAGTCCTGGCTGTGGTGTGGGCACGGGTGTCGAGACTTTCGACTCCGGGAGTGTGTCGTCTTCTTCTTCATCCCGATGAGCCGACGGAGAGGGAGACGGTGTAGGGGTGGGGGTGGTGGTAATGGTCACTGGGGAGGCTGCCGGTGCCAAGTCCCCAAGGCAGCCGAGTGGTGGTGATGGTGGTAGATGGTGTAGGAGTGGGCATGTTGGTGATAGTCGCTGGGGAACCTGCGAGTGCCAGGTCCCTGAGGGAGACTGTGTCCTGCCGCCTGTCATGGTGTGTCACGTCGGCATATTGTGGGTTTGCATGGAGGAGCAGAACCCTCTCGACCAAGGGATCTGACTTTTGGCTCCTCGCATGCTTCCGGAGGAGGACAGGCCCAGGGACTGTCAGCCAGGATGGGAGCGAGACCCCTGAGGTGGACTTCCTAGGGAAGACAAACAAAAGTTTGTGAGTGGTCTCATTGGTGGCAGTACACAGAAGCGACGGGATGGAGTGAAGCGCATCGGGGAGGACCTCCTGCCAGCGGGATACTGGGAGACTTCTAGACCGTAGGGCAAGAAGGGCGGTCTTCCAAACCGTCGCATTCTCCCTCTCCACCTGACCGTTTCCCAGGGGTTGTAGCTGGTCGTCCTGCTTGAGACGATGCCCTTGCTAAGCAGGAACTGACGCAGCTTATCACTCATAAAAGAGGAACCCCGATCACTGTGGATGCAGGTGGGGAAACCGAACAAGTGAAGAGACTGTGCAGAGCCTTGATGACGGTGGCAGAGGTCATGTCAGGGCATGGGATGGCAAAGGGATAACGGGAGTACTCGTCAACGATGTTGAAGAAGTACACGTTACGGTCAGTGGAGGGGAGAGACCCTTTGAAATCGATACTGAGGCGTTCAAAGGGGCGGGAGACCTTGACCAGGTGAGCTCTGTCTGGCCGAAAGAAGTGCGGTTTGCACTCCGCGCAGACTTGGCAGTGCCTGGTCATGGTCCTGACCTCCTCGATGGAGTAAAGCAGGTTGCAGGCCTTGATGAAATAGAGGAGCTGGGTGACCCCGGGTGACAGAGGTCTTTGTGGAAGGCCCGAAGCCGGTCCACTTGTGCGCTGGCACATGTACCGTGGGATAGGGCATCTGGGGGCTCATTGAGTTTCCCAGGACAATACAACATGTCGTAGTTATAGGTGGAGAGTTCGATCCTCCACCTCAAGATCTTGTCGTTCTTGATCTTGCCCCGCTGTGTGTTATTGAACATGAAGGCAACCGACCGTTGGTCAGTGAGGAGAGTGAATCGTCTGCCAGCCAGGTAATGCCTCCAATGCCGCACACCTTCTACAATGGCTTGTGCTTCCTTTTCGACAGAGGAGTGCCGAATTTCGGAGGCATGGAGGGTACGGGAGAAGAAAGCCATGGGCCTGCCCGCCTGGTGGAGGGTAGCGGCCAGGGCAAAGTCAGACGCATCGCTCTCCACCTGGAACGGGATGGACTCGTCTACTGCGTGCATCATGGCCTTGGCAATGTCTGCCTTGATGCGGTTGAAGGCCAGGCGGGCCTCAGCCATCATGGGGAAAATGGTGGATTTGATAAGTGGGCAGGCCTTGTCCGCATAATTGGGGACCCACTGGGCATAATAGGAGAAAAACCCCAGACAGTTCTTCAGGGCCTTGGGGCAGTGGGGGGGGGGGGGGGGGGGGGGGGGGGGGGGGGGGGGGGGGGGGGGAGTTGCAGAAGGGTTCGGGCCCTAGGACTTCGTTTTCCAAGACGTAGCCCAGGATGGCTAGGTGAGTTGTGCGGAAAACACATTTCGCTTCATTATAGGTTAAATTAATGAGCTGGGCAGTGTGGAGGAATTTCTGGAGGTTAGCGTCGTGGTCCTGCTGGTCATGGCCGCAGATGGTGACATTATCCAAATACGGGAACGTGGCCCGCAGCCCGTACTGGTCAACCATTCGTCCATCACTCGCTGGAAGACCGAGATCCCATTGGTGACGTCGAAGGGGACCCGGAGAAAGTGGTAGAGGCAGCCATCTACCTCGAAGGCAGTGTGTTGGTGGCCCTCCGGGCGGATAGGAAGCTGGTGGTATGCGGACTTCAAGTCTACTGTGGAGAATCTGGTTGACCATGTCAGATATGTGGGGAAGAGGGTACGCATCGAGCTGCGTGTACCGGTTGATCATCTGACTGTAGTCAATGACCATCCGGTGTTTCTCCCCAGTCCTGACGACCACCACTTGGGCTCTCCAGGGGCTATTACTGGCCTCAATGATCCCTTCCCGCAGGAGTCGCTGGACCTCCGACCTGATAAAGACCTTGCCCCAAGCACTGTATCGTCTGCTCCTGGTGGCGACGGGCTTACAGTTGAGGGTGAGGTTAGCGAAGAGCGAGGGAGGGGCGACCTTAAGGGTCGCGAGGCTATAGACGGTGAGAGTCGGCAGGGGTCCACCAAACTTTAAAGTCAGGCTTCAGAGGTTACACTGGAAGTCACTGCTGTATATATATATTCACTGTTACTGTTTGTTCCATTGTTACTTACTGTTGTTGTTGTTGTTGTTGCTTCCCTTGGCTCGGCCCCTCGGGCTTTGTATATAGTTGGTTGATCTGTGGCCCTGCCCCCAGTGAGGGATCAGCAGCAGGCCAGCACACATCTCAGTGTCTTAAAGCCACAATTTAGTTCTGTAACTCGCTTTGTCTATTATTGATGGTCCATCACAAATTTGAGCTTTGCTGTAGATCATTAAGAATCTTTTCTCTCCCTCCCCTAGCTCTGCCACTATTGTTGAGGATTCTGAGTGATGGATGGAGATTAACAGTTTGGGCACCATCATCACATGCCTAAAAGAGACTTGACCTGGTAAATGAAAGAGCAGCAGTTAATGATGTCAAGTTTGGCATTGGAACGTTTGCCGCTTGTGGAATGATGAGAGAGGGAAGGAGTTCTTTAGCTTTGAGCAGGAATGAGTTGGAGTAAAGACCTACATTTATCTCGCACCATTCATGACCACCGGATGTCCTAAATAACTTTCAAGCAAATGAAGTACTTTCTGAAGTGTAGTCACTATTATAATGTAGGAAATATGATAGCCAATTTGCACACAGCAAGATCCCATAAGCAGAAACGTGATAATGACCAGACAATCTGATCTTTTTTTTTGCGATGATGATCAAGGGGTAAATATTGTCCAAGACACTAAGGATATCGCCTCTGCTCTTCTTTGAAATAATGCCATGGGATCGTTCACATCCAGCTAAGAGCATAGGGGGCCTCAGTTGTAGGTCTCATCTGAGAGTTAGTTTGGACGATGGTGCTTTCTAAGCATTTCTGGACTTTTCATTTAGATGCAAACAGCAGTGTGGTGTTGGGTGACATGCAGATTTTCTCTCTCGCCCTGTGGGAAAAATTCCTTCTGCTGACAAGATCAAGATCATGAATTATCGTACGAGGAATCATCAATCTGTACCCATAATGTAAGGGACTCCGTGGAGCAACATACCGGGACACCAAGCCACTGCAGCATGTGTTACACACAAATACAGCACATTGGGACCAATTAATGTACTTTGCCCATTGTTTGCAGTGGTCAATGTAGCCTCTTTCTGCACTCTGTCTCTACTCTCTAAAAATCATTGTTTGCATCTGATTCATTGCTAACACGCTTGGATGCACTAAAAATATAAACTACGACTTGAAGCTATGATCTAGTGGCAAGAGAAAGATTAGAATTTTTCCACAGAACAAATTCAATTTCATGGAGCAAGTATACTTTTTTAGTTTGGAGAGCACAGGATGGGATGTTAATGGTCTGCTGAACTATTTGCACCACCACCTCTGATTCTCCCTCTCAGTTGCCCTGGCCTTCATCACGTCTCGCTATCTCCCCAAACTTTGGCTGCACCCTTCCCTAATGCTAGGCTAGATTAACTGGGATTAGATAATTGAAGGTTATAGGGAGATTAAATAGAGGTGTTCAAAATACATGAAAAGGAAAATTTGGCCAGACTGCGTACCATAAAAAGATGAAAATCAATAAAAACATTTTTTTTAACAGAAAGGAAAATTCTGCAGAGCTGTGGGGGAATGGTAGGGAGAGTGTACAGTCTGGATGATGAAAGGTGCTGTGTGAATGCAAGTCTCCCTTTCAAATCAGGGGCAAAGGCCTCTGTCCCCAATTCCTTGGTCGGTTCTCCAATTGATAAGCCGTGTTTCTAGAGTGGTGAGAAAGTGATACACAAAACGTACTGTGCCTGTTGTGTTTGATATGTGTGTAATCATTAGCCAGCAGTAACTCCTTGTTCAAGGACTGTCAGCCAGAACCAGCTCAAACCTACCCAATATTATTTTTTCACAGGTCTATGAAATAGGTATCCAGAGAAAACTGGATGAGAGTGTGTGTGTGTGTGTGGGGGGGGGGGGGGGGGGGAGACAGTGGGCGAAGGGGGTGGGCATTAAAATTATAACTGCATCCCCTGAAAATAGAAGCGGCAATTCAAAAATCATCATAAGACATAAGGCAGAATTAGGCCACTTGGCCCATCAAGTCTGCTTCACCATTCACCTCGCAGTATCCTGTAAGTTTCAATAAGATCCCCCCTCATCCTTCTAAACGCCAACGAGTATAGACCCAGAGTCCTAAACCGTTCCTCATACGACAAGCTCTTCATTCCAGGGATCATTCTTGTGAAACTCACCTGGATCCTTTCCAAGGCCAGCACATCCTTCCTTATATACGGGGCCCAAAACTGCTCACAATACTCCAAATGGAGTCTGACCAGAGCATTATATAGCCTCAAACACCACATAATAATACAAAAATTCAAGGATGAGAAAAGGCAAGAAGCTGAAAGTAGCTCAACGGTTTTTTACATTAAGTCTCGATATTCATGGAAACTCAGCATACTTTTGCTTTGCCTCTATTGCCACACTCTTAGTGCGCTTTTCCCAATATATGCTAATAATTTGCTCTATTCTCCCTTTTCCAATCTCCTTAAGGTTTGAACTCTGGGCAAGCCAGGGGACACAGATTTATGGTGATTGGCAAAAGAACCAGAGATGACATGAGGAAAGATTTTTTTTAAAACAAGAGGTTAGGAAATGGATTGGTCTCACAGGCTGGGGGATGCAGGTTCATTCGTCACCTTGAAAAGAGAATTGGACGAATACTTGGAGGTTTAAAAAAACTTGCTGGGACATGGGGAAAGAGCAGTAGAGTATTCAATAACAATACCAATTCCTGCCTCATTCTGGCACTCTGCTTTTGCAGTTCAGGTAACTCTTAGTGGTAAATATCTAAGGAACAGGAAACTATTTCTTGTCACCCACTCTACCATGATAATGACATACTCTCAGGAAATGCCATAACACGGCGGCATGGTGGCCTAGTGGTTAGCACAGCTGCCTCACGGTGCTGAGGTCCCGGGTTCGAATACTGGCCCTGGGTCACTGTCCGTGTGGAGTTTGCACATTCTCCCCGTGTCTGCATGGGTTTCGCCCCCACAACCTAAAAATGTGCAGAGTAGGTGGATTGGCCACGCTAAATTGCCCCTTAATTGGAAAAAATAATTGGGTAATCTAACTTTTAAAAAAAGGAAATGCCGTAAGTGCCATACCATAGTTTCAGGAGATATCTGAAGAGCCAAATCTTGTTTCGAAGTTTACTGGGGTCAAGGCCTATATTTCCTCGCTGTGAGCCTGTGCAGCCATGCAACAGTCAATGAAGTGCCATGCCTTAATTATGCACCCTCAGTGACAGCCAATCTCCCAGCCCGAAATAATAAATGAAAGGTGATTTCTCCAATAAAGCCGCCCCTCAACCATCTAATTGAGATCGTTTCCAATATTTTATACAAATGATATATAATCTGGGGCAGGATTTTTCAGATGGTAGGGTTTCCTCCTCTGCCACCTGAAGAGACAGCGGGAATCATAGCAGCCCATCAGCCACTTAATGCACCATGGAGTGGTGATCAGCAGGAGATGGGACTTTTGCCCTCATTTGGACAGGAGTCCTGCCTCAAAGAGCCCCCGGTCAATCTGATTGGTTGACAGCTTTGTAGTCCCAGCAGTTCCAGTGACAGCAGGGGCCAGGACTGGAACTGCAAACACACCCCAGATTCAAAGCCAGCATTAGGCTGGTGTCGGGCACTCACAGTGGGGACAGGAGTTCAGGCCTGGGGGAGGCTGAGGAGAGGTGAGGGAGGTTTGATGGAGGGGCCAAGGGGGGAGTGAACACTCATGAGGGGAGTGGAATCCTTCCTGGCATGGAGGGAAAACACTTGATGCGGAAAGGAGATGTACTGCCTCATCTACTTCTGATTTGTCACAGCTGAGCGACAAAAGGGTTCAGAGGAAAAGGTGAAAGGTCCACGATGGTCAATCGCCACCATCAGCAACAAACGTGTTGGAGTAAGATGCAGTGGCGGCCATAGTCAGGCTGCAGACAACTGCTCCCTAACTTCTCATCTGTGGTAATTGAGGAATTGTCTGATTGCCAAGTCTCGAATTTAGGGGCAGCATGTGGCGCAGTGGTTAGCACTGGGACTGCGGCGCTGAGGACCCAAGTTCGAATCCTGACCCTGGGTCGCTATCTGTATGGAGTTTGCACATTCTCCCCGTGTCTGTGTGGGTTTCACCACACAACCCAAAGATGGGCAGATTAGGTAGATTGGCCACTTAATTGGGAAAAAGAAATTGCGCACTCTAAATTTAAAAAAAAGTCTCAAACTTGAGTGTGTGCTCCACACACATCTGGTGACATCTTTACAGAGAAACCGACAGTGGTGTAGGTAGCAATCCTTTCCCTGGCATTGCCCTGACTTGTGACCCCTAAGAAAACCTAAATCTGTCCGAAAGCACCCTGAGGTTGATGGTGAAGGGAGGTGCCACCCTGCCCCCCCCCCAACATCCGGCCTGAGCAAGGTGACCTGCCGAGTTTCTACCCACAATTTGACTTCTCCTTCAAGCTTCAGCACCCTAGGCTTCGGCCGCTCCCCCCCCCCCCCCCCCCTCCCCCACCCCCCCTCCCCTGTAAAATTGAGGACAGGTGGGGGCAGGCGGGAGGACCACCCAGGGAATTTTCCAGCTGCCCCCATCTCCAATGGGAGATGGTAAAATTCTGCCCTCAGAATGTTTATGGGCACAACCTAACCAAAAACAAACAGAGTCCAATCTGGGTGGGATTAGCAGGGTCGTTCCCAGAATTTGTAGTGGCATGTTCCCTGGTGGTGGGACGGGTGAGCCGTGAAAATGGCACAGATATCAGCGGAACCAGAAGACCCCACCCGCAGCCAATAGCAAGCCACCTCAAGCCACTCTCAAAGTTTGCAGATGACACCAAATTAGGTGGGAGGGTGAATTGTGACGAGGATGCAGTGATCCTACAGCAAGATTTGGACAGGTTGGGTGAGAGGGCAAACCAATGGCTGGAGTGTGCAGCGGGACCTGGGTGTCCTTGTGCACCATTCGCTGAAGGTAAGCATGCACGTGCAGCAGGCAGTAAAGAAGGCTAATGGTATGTTGGCCTTCATTGCAAGAGGTTTCGAGTATAGAAGCAGGGATGTACTGCTGCAATTATACAGTGCCTTCGTGAGGCCACACTTGGAGTATTGTGTGCAATTTTGGTCTCCTTCTCTGAGGAAGGATGTTCTTACTCTCGAGGGAGGGCAGCGAAGGTTTACCAGACTGATTCCAGGGATGGCATATGAGGAGAGATTAACTAGGTTGGGATTGTTCTTGTTGGAGTTCAGAAGAATGAGGGGTGATCTCATAGAGACTTATAAAATTCTAACAGGAGTAGGCAGGGTAAATGCAGGGAAGATGTTACCAATGATAGGTGTGTCCAGAACCAGGGGTCACAGTCTGAGGATTCAGGGTAGACCATTTCGGACAGAGATAAGGAGACACTTCTTCACACAATGAGATGTGAGCCTGTGGAATTCATTATCACAGGAAGTAGTTGATGCTAAAACTTTGTTTATATTCAAGAGGTGGCTGGATATAGCACTTGGGCCGAATGGGATCAAAAGTTATGAGGAGTAAGCAGGATTAGGCTATTGAGTTGGATGATCAGCCATGATCGTGATGAATGGCAGAGGAGGCACGAAGGGCCAAAAGGCCTCCTCCTGCTCCTATCTTCTATGTATCTATGTATCCACCACCAGAAAATACATGGCCATGGAGCTGGAAAATCCCATCCTGTATATATTGTTATTGGTTTTCTGTTTTACCAGCAGTGCACATCCAGACTTTACCTCATATTGATGCACGTAATAAAATTCATTCCATACATGAATGTACAATATTAGAAGGGAACACTAGTCAGTGCAGGCGTCAGGATTTCCTGCTGATCTCACACTCTCACAACGAGAAGCACATCTATCGCTGTCTCTGTTCAATGGACTAAAGGGGAAAATCACCCAAGAAGGTCATTCCCAGCTTCAGTAGTCACCTCACAATCTGAAGCAGATTTCAGCTCAAAATCTTCTAAATTCCCCCAATCGGAGGTGCACCATATATTCTTAACATAAAAACATAGAAAATAGGACAGGAGTAGGCCATTCGGCCTTTCAAGCCAACACCACAATTCAATACCATCATGGCTGATCATGCAAATTCAGTATCCCATTCCTGCTTTCCCTCCATATCCCTTGATTCCTTTAGCCGCAAGGGCCACGTCCAGCTCCCTCTTGAATATATCCAATGAACTGGTCCCAACAGCTTTCTGTGGTAGAGAATTCCACAAGTTCACAAATCTCTGAGACAAGAAGTTCTTCCTCATCTCTGTCCTGAATGGCTTACCCCTTCGTCTTAGGCTGTGACCCCTAGTTTTGGACGCCCCCAACATCGGGAACATCCTTCCCACATCTAGCCTGTCCAGTCCCATTAGGATTTTATATGTTTCTATGAGATCCCCTCTCATTCTTCTAAACTCCAGTGAGTACAAGCCCAGTTGATTCAGTCTTTCTTCATATGTCAGCCCTGCCATCCCAGGAATTAGTCTGGTGAACCATCACTGGACACCCTCAATAGTAAGAATGTCCTTTTTCCAACTAGGAGACCAAACTGCACACAATACTCAAGGTGTGGCCTTGCCATGGCCCTGTATAACTGCAGCAAGACATCCTTACCCCTATATTCAAATCCTCTTGCTCTGAAGGCCAGCATGCCATTAGCTTTCCTCACCGCCTGCTGTACCTGCATGTCAACCTTCAGTGACTGTTCCACCATGACACCCAGGTCTCGTTGCACTTCCCCTTTTCCTAAACTGCCACCATTCAGGTAATAATCTACCACCTTGGTTTTGCCACCAAAGTGGATAACCTCGCATTTACCCATATTATGTTGCATTTTCCAAGTGTTTGCCCACTCAACCAGCCTGTCCAAGTCACCCTGAAACCCTTTTGCATCCTCCGCACAGCACACACTGCCACCGAGCTTAGTGCCGTCTGTAAATTTGGAGGCATTGCATGCAATTCATTTGTCCAAATCATTAATATATATTGTGAACAGCTGGGGTCCGAGCACTGAACCCTGCGGTACCCCACTAATCACTGCCTGCTCATCTGAAAAGGACCCATTTATTCCCACTCTCTGCTTCCTCTCTGCCAATCAGGGGCAAAATTCTCTGACCCCCCCCCCCCCCCCCCCCCCCCGCAGGGTCGGAGAATCGCCCGGGGCCGGCGAAAATCCCACCCCCGCCGTGGCAGAAATTCTCCGCGCCGATCGGGGAATCCCCGCGACGAATCTCCGGCCCGTGATGGACCGAAGTCCCGCCGCTGAGAGGCCAATCCCACTGCCCTGGTTTCAACCACCTGTGGTGGCGGTGGGATTGGCGGCGCGAGCGGGCCCCCGGGGTCCTGTGGGGGGCGCGGGGCGATCGGACCCCGGGGGTGTGACCCCACAGTGGCCAGGCCCACGATCGGGACCCACCGATTGGCCGTCGGGCCAGTGCCTTGGGGGCACTCTTTTTCTTCCGCCGCCGCCGTGGCCTCCACCATGGCGGAGGCGGCAGAAAATCCCCCAGTGCGCATGCGCCGGTGGTGACGTCAGCGGCAGCTGACGCACCGGCGCATGCGCGAACTGGCGAAGGTTTTTCGGCCAGCCCATGTGCCGGGCGGCGGGCATCAAAGGCCACTGCCGCCGGTTTTGCCGCCAGTCGGTGTGGCGCCAACCACTCCGGCGCGGGCCTAGCCCCCAAAGATGCAGAGAATTCCGCACCTTTGGGGAGGCCCGACGCTGGAGTTGTTGGCACCACTGCACTACACTAGGACTCCGCGCCCCGCCGGGTAGGGGAATCCCGGCCCAGTTCGCTAACAACGTCAATACATTACCCCCAATACCATGAGCTTTCATTTTGCTCACTAAATTCTTGAGTGGAACTTTGTCAAAAGCCTTTTGAAAGTCCAGATATACAAGATCCATTTGTTCATCCTGGTCCTCTCTACTGGTCACATCCTCAAATAATTCCAGAAGATTTGTCAAGCATGATTTTCCATTCAGTGAATCCATGCTGACTTCACCGATCTTGTTCCCGTTTTCCAAATGCCAAGTTATTTCATCCTTCATAATTGACTCGAGCATTTTCCCCACCATCGAAGTCAGGCTAACCGGTCTATAATTCCCCGTTTACTCTCTCCCTCCTTTTTTAAAAAGTGGCTTTACATTAGCTGCCCTCCAATCTATTGAAACTCTTCCAGAGCCTATTGAATTCTGGAAAATAATCACCAATGCGTCCACTTTTTCTGGGGACAGTGCCTTCAGTGCTCTGGGATTTAGAGCATCAGGCCCTGGGGACTTATTGGGTTTTAATCCCATCAATTTTCCCAATACAATTGCCTGACTAATAAGGATTTCCTTCAGTTCTTCCTTCATGCTGGACCATCTATCCCCTAGTATTTCCAGAAGATATTTTTGTCCTCCTTGGTGAGGACAGATCCAAAGTATTTGTTCAACTGGTCTGCTATCTCTTTGTCGCCTATCATGAATTTGCCTGATTCTAACTACAGTATTAGGGACCTACATTTGGCTTCACCAGTCTTTTTCCCTTCACATATCTATAAAAGCTTTGCAGTCACTTTTTATGTTTTGTGCAAGCTTACTCTTGTATTCTATTTTCCCCTTTCAAATTAAACCCTTTGTTGTCCTCTACTAAATTTAAAATTTCTCCTCAGGCTTTCTTTTTTAATAATTTTTATTGTCATAAGTGGCTTACATTAACCCTGCAATGAAGTTACTGTGAAAAGCCCAGAGTCGCCACATTCTGGCGCCTGTTCGGGTACACAGAGAGAGAATTCAGAATGTCCAAATTACCTAGCAGCACAACTTTCGGGATTTGAGAGAGGAAACCGGAGCACCCAGATGAAACCCTGTAGACACAGGGAGAACATGCAGATTCCGCACAGACAGTGATCCAAGCCTGGAATCGAACCATTTACCCTGGAGCTGTGAAGCAACAGTGCTAACCACTATGCTACTGTGCTGCCCTACTATTTATGGACCAATTTATATGCCTCCTCTTTGGCTTTAACACTGTCCACGATTTCCCCTGTTAGCCATGGTTGAGCCACCTTCCCTCTCTTAATCTTGTGCCAGACAATGCTGTACAATTGTTGAAGTTCATCATGTGTTCTTTAAATGTCAGCTATTGTCAATCCACCATCAGCCTTCTAAGTATCCTTTGCCAGCGTATCCTCGCCAATGCATGTCACAAACCATCAAAGTTAGCTTTCTTTATGTTCAGGACCCTAGTCTCAGACTTAACTGTGTCACTTTCCATCTTGATAAAGAATTCTACCATATTATGGTCACTCTTCCCCAAAGGATCTCACACCACAATGTTGCTAATTAATCCTCTCTCATTGTACAATACCCAGTCTAGGGTGGCCTGCTCTTTAGTTAGTTCCACGACATATTGGTTGAGAAAACATTCCTTCTACATTCCAGGAAATTCTGCTCCATTGCACTGCTACAGTTTGATTAGCCCAATCAATATGCAGATTGGAGTCACCCATAATAATTGCTGTACCCTTACTGCACGCATCTCTAATTTCCTGTTTGATACTATCCCCAACCTCACAACTACTGTTTGGTGGTCTGTACACAACTCCCACTAAAGCCCCTGGTGTCCTGCAGCCCCACGCATACAGATTCCACATTTGCTTTTTTCCAGTGTTTAACTCACTGCCACCTCTCTTCCAGGAATGCCTACCCTGAAGAAGTACTGTATTTCTCTCCGACAGGATTTCCGTATGTCCTTCCCCCACTATCCACCTTCACTGCTTTCCATTTCTCTTAGTATTTACCAAGACTCGCTTCCACAGCCATATTTCCTTCCTCAGTGACTGTCTTCGTCTTTGACTTACCCCACGGGGATTTCAACTTAAATTCCACCCTGCATGTAACCTCCAGGATTACAGGTACCTCCAGCATACAAAACATTCTCCCAACTGCTGCTCTCGCTGCATCCTGAAAGCCACACTCAGTGCCATGTACCGCCACAT
Source organism: Scyliorhinus canicula (assembly GCF_902713615.1). Classification (NCBI taxonomy): domain Eukaryota; kingdom Metazoa; phylum Chordata; class Chondrichthyes; order Carcharhiniformes; family Scyliorhinidae; genus Scyliorhinus; species Scyliorhinus canicula. The sequence continues at coordinate 93,640,102 of NC_052146.1, forward strand.
GAAGACTCTCAACATCTCTCCAGCAGCACCGTCTTACTCTTTCTCAAAGCTATCCCTGTCCCCAGTTTCATTTCATGCTTCGCATCCTTCGACGCCTTAACAAGAATCTTTTCCTGTTTCTTACAGATGGTAAGGAAAGCAAGCTTCAACAACTCATCAACACCACAGCCCATCCCAGACCCTCCACCAGTCCCAATCCCTCGTACTCCATTTCTCCCAGTATCAACACCACTGCCCATCCCAGGCCTCCCACCAGTCCCAATCCCTCGTATCCTATTTCTCCCAGTATCAACACCGCTGCCCATCCCAGGCCCTCCACCAGTCCCAATTCCACATACCCCATTTCTCCCAGCCCCAGCCCTTGCCGCGTGTTCACCATACCCTCTGACCTTCCCCTCTCTGAGGCTGAGCGTGCTGTTCTCAGCAAAGGACTCAGCTGTGTACCCTTACATCCCCACCTCAATGAATTCCGGGCTCGACATGTTGTTGAACTCTTCTTTCGTCGCCTTCGTCTCCGTGCCCACTTCTTTGGGCAAGAATCCTTCCCCCCGTTTCCTGATCCTTTCATGTGCCTCCAACATTCTGTCTCTAAGTGGACCCCCCCGCTGGGACAATTACCTGCCCTTGATCTATTCATTGAGAACTGTCAACAGGACATTGGCCGTCTTAATTTTTCTGCCCCCCTCAACCATTTCAACCTCTCCCCTTCTGAACTTTCTGCTCTTCACTCTGTCAGGTCTAACCCCGACTTTGTTACCATACCTGCCGACAAAGGGGGTACTGGTGTCATCTGGCGCACTGACCTCTAACTCGCAGAGGCTGAGCGCCAACTCTCCGATACTTCCTCTTACTTCCCCCTGGACCATGACCAGACCACTGAACATCAAACCATTATCTCCAACACCGTTAGTGACCTAATTTCCTCTGAATGCCTTCCCCCTACGGCTTCCAACCTCATAGTCCCCCAACCCCGGACAGCCCTCTTTTACCTACTTCCCAAAATCCACAAAAAAGACTGTCCCGGCAGGCCCATTGTGTCAGCATGCTCCTGTCCCACCGAACTTATTTCCTCTTATCTTGACTCCATCCTCACTCCTCTGGTCCATTCCCTCCCCACCTACATCCGGGATTCCTCTGATGCACTGCGTCATATTGACAGCTTCCAATTCGCGGGCCCTAACCGCATTCTATTCGCCATGGATGTGCAATCCCTCTACACTTCCATCCCACACCAGGATGGCCTGAGAGCTCTTCGCTTCTTTCTCGAAAAGAGTCCCGGACAATTCCCATCCACCACCACTCTCCTCTGCTTGGCTGAACTCATTCTATCTCTCAACAACTTCTCCTTTAACTCATCTCACTTTCTCCAAATCAAAGGTGTAGCAATGGGTACCCACATGGGTCCTAGCTAAGCTTGCCTTTTTATGGGGTATGTGGAACATTCCTTGTTCCAGGCCTATCCGGGCCCCCTGCCACAACTCCTTTACCAATACATTGATGACTATTTTGGTGCCGCATCATGCTCTCGTCCAGACCTGGAAAATTCATCAACTTCACTTCCAGTTTCCACCCTTCCATCACTTTCACCTGGTCCATCTCAGACACTTCCCTTCCCTTCCTTGATCTGTCTGTCTCCATTTCCGACAATAAACTATCCACTAATATCCACTACAAGCCCACTGACTCCCACAGCTATCTGGACTACAACTCTTTGCACCCTACACCCTGTAAGGACTCCATCCCTTTCTCTCAACTCCTTCACCTCCGTCGCATTTGTTCCGACGATGCCACTTTCCAAAATGGTGCTTCGAAAATGTGTTTCTTCTTCCTCGACCGTGATTTCCCACCTACAGTTGTGGACAGGGCCCTCAACAGTGTGCGGTTCATCTCCCGCGCCACTACCCTCACCCCCTCCACTCCCTCCCAGAACAAGGACAGAGTCCCCCTCGTCCTCACATTTCAACCCACCGGCCTTTGTATACAAAGCATAATCCTCCGCCATTTTCGCCAACTCCAGCGTGATGCCACCACCAAACACATCTTCCCTTCACTCCCTCTGTCAGCATTCCGCAGAGACCGTTCCCACCGAGACAACCTAGTCCACTCCTCCACCATACCCAGTACCTCTCCCATCACCCATGGCACCTTCCCATGCAATCGCAGAAGGTGGAACACCTGCCCCTTTACCTCTTCCATGCTTAACATTCCAGGCCCAAAACACTCATTCCAGGTTAAGCAGCATTTCACTTGCATCTCTTCCGATTTGGTCTACTGCATTTGCTGCTCCCAATGTGGTCTCCTCTATATCAGAGAGACTAAACGCAGACTGGGTGATCGCTTTGCGGAGCATCTTCGGTCAGTGCGTATTCAGGTCCCTGAACCTCCTGTTGCTTGCCATTTTAACAAAAGACCCTGCTCCCATGCCCACATGTCTGTTCTTGGCCTGCTGCAATGTTCCAGTGAAGCTCAACGCAAACTGGAGGAACAACATCTCACCTTCCGGTTAGGCACACGACAGCCTTCCGGCCTGAACATTGAATTCAACAACTTCAGATGATCAGCTCTACCCCACCTCGACCCCTTTGTTTTCATTTCATTTTAACTGTCTTTTACCATTTCTTTCTTTCTTAATATACATTTAATTCCCCTCCTCCCCCCCCCCCCCCCCCCCAATCTTATCCACCTTTCATAAGAACATAAGAACTAGGAGCAGGGGTAGGCCACCTGGCCCCTCGAGCCTGCTCCACCATTCAATGAGATCATTGCTGATCTTTTGCGGACTCAGCTCCACTTTCCGGCCTGAACACCATAACTCTTAATCCCTTTATTCTTCAAAAAACTATCTATCTTTACCTTAAAAATATTTAATGAAGGAGCCTCAACTGCTTCACTGGGCAAGGAATTCCATAGATTCACAACCCTTTGGATGAAGAAGTTCCTCCTAAACTCAGTCCTAAATCTACTTCCCCTTATTTTGAGGCTATGTCCCCTAGTTCTGCTTTCACTCGCCAGTGGAAAAAACCGGCCCACATCTATTCCCTTCATAATTTTATATGTTTCTATAAGATCCCCCCTCATCCTTCTAAATTCCAACGAGTACAGTCCCAGTCTACTCAACTTCTCCTCGTAATCCAACCCCTTCAGATCTGGGATTAACCTAGTGAATCTCCTCTGCACACCCTCCAGTGCCAGTACGTCCTTTCTCAAGTAAGGAGACCAAAACTGAACACAATACTCCAGGTGTGGCCTCACTAACACCTTATACAATTGCAACATAACCTCCCTAGTCTTAAACTCCATCCCTCTAGAAATGAAGGACAACATTCCATTTGCCTTCTAAATCACCTGTTGCACCTGCAAACCAACTTTCTGTGACTCATGCACTAGCACACCCAGGTCTCTCTGCACAGCAGCATGCTTTAATATTTTATCATTTAAATAATAATCCCATTTGCTGTTATTCCTACCAAAATGGATAACCTCACATTTGTCAACATTGTATTCCATCTGCCAGACCCTAGCCCATTCACTTAACCTATCCAAATCCCTCTGCAGACTTCCAGTATCCTCTGCACTTTTCACTTTACCACTCATCTTAGTGTCCTCTGCAAACTTGGACACATTGCTCTTGGTCCCCAACTCCAAATCATCTATGTAAATTATGAACAATTGTGGGCCCAACACGGATCCCTGAGGGACACCACTAGCTATTGATTGCCAACCAGAGAAACACCCATTTATCCCAACTCTTTGCTTTCTATTAATTAACCAATCCTCTATCCATACTACTACTTTACCCTTAATGCCATGCATCTTTATCTTATGCAGCAACCTTTTGCGTGGCACCTTGTCAAAAGCTTTCTGGAAATCCAGATATACCACATCCATTGGCTCCCCGTTATCTACTGCACTGGTAATGTCCTCAAAAAATTCCACTAAATTAGTTAGGCACGACGTGCCCTTTATGAACCCATGCTGCGTCTGCCCAATGGGACAATTTCTATCCAGATGCCTCGCTATTTCTTCCTTGATAATAGATTCCAGCATCTTCCCTACTACCGAAGTTAAGCTCACTGGCTTATAATAACCTGCTCTCTGCCTACCTTCTTTTTTAAACAGTGGTGTCACATTTGCTAATTTCCAATCCACCGGGACCACCCCAGAGTTTAGTGAATTTTGGTAAATTATCACTAGTGCATCTGCAATTTCCCTAGCCATCTCTTTTAGCACTCTGGGATGCATTCCATCAGGGCCAGGAGACTTGTCTACCTTTAGCCCCATTAGCTTTCCCATCACTACCTCCTTACTGATAACAAGGTCCTCACCTGCCATAGCCTCATTTCTATCAGTCGCTGGCATGTTATTTATGTCTTCCACTGTGAAGACCGACCCAAAAAATCTGTTCAGTTCCTCAGCCATTTCCTCATCTCCCATTATTAAAACTCCCTTCTCATCCTCTAAAGGACCAATATTTACCTTAGCCACTCTTTTTTGTTTTATATATTTGTAGAAACTTTTACTGTCTGTTTTTATATTCTGAGCACGTTTACTCTCATACTCTATCTTACTCTTCTTTATAGCTTTTTCAGTAGCTTTCTGTTGCCCCCTAAAGATTTCCCAGTCCTCTAGTCTCCCACCAATCTTTGCCACTTTGTATGCTTTTTCCTTCAATTTGATACTCTCCCTTATTTCCTTAGATAGCCACGGTCGATTTTCCCTCTTACTACCGTCCTTCCTTTTTGTTGGTATAAACCTTTGCTGAGCACTGTGAAAAATCGCTTGGAAGGTTCTCCACTGTTCCTCAACTGTTCCACCATAAAGTCTTTGCTCCCAGTCTACCTTAGCTAGTTCTTCTCTCATCCCATTGTAATCTCCCTTGTTTAAGCACAAAACACTAGTATTCGATTTTACCTTCTCACCCTCCATCTGTATTTTAAATTCCACCATATTGTGATCACTCCTTCCGAGAGGATCCCTAATTATGAGATCATGAATCAATCCTGTCTCATTACACAGGACAAGATCTAGGACCGTTTGTTCCCTCGTAGGTTCCATTACATACTGTTCTAGGAAACTATCGCGGTCTCATTCTATAAACTCCTCCTCAAGGTTGCCTTGACTGACCTGGTTAAACCAATCGACGTGTAGATTAAAATCCCCCATGATAACTGCTGTATAATTTCTACATGCAGCAGTTATTTCTTTGTTTATTGCCTGCCCCACCATAACGTTATTATTTGGTGGCCGATAGACTACTCCTATCAGTGATTTTTCGCCTTACTATTCCTGATTTCCACCCAAATGGATTCAACCTTATCCTCCATAGCACCAATGTCATCCCTTACTATTGCCCGGATGTCATCCTTAAATAACAGAGCAACACCACCTCCCTTACACATCCACTCTGTCCTTCCAAATAGTTTGATACCCTCGAATATTTAACTCCCAGTAGTGACCATCCTTTAACCATGTTTCAGTAATTGCCACTAAATCATAGTCATTCACGATAACTTGCGCCATCAACTCATTTACTTTATTCCGAATACTACGAGCATTCAGGTAAAGTACACTTATGTAGGTTTTTTACCTCTGTTTTGAATCTTAACATCTCCAGTTTTATTCCTTTTAGTATTACTGGGCCTATTCACTGAGCTCCCCTCAGTCACTGTACCTTGTACTGTCGCCCTTTTTGATTTTTAACTATGGCTTCTCTGCCATGCACTTTCCCCCTTACTTCCTTTTGCTTCTGTCCCTGTTTTACTACCTTCCAACTTCCTGCATTGGTTCCCATCCCCCTGCCACATTAGTTTAAACCCTCCCCAACAGCTCTAGCAAACACCCCCAGTCCTGCCCAGGTGCAGACCGTCCGGTTTGTACTGGTCCCACCTCCCCCAGAACCGGTCCCAATGCCCCAGGAATTTGAATCCCTCCTTCTTGCACCATCTCTCAAGCCACGCATTCATCCTATCTATCCTGACATTCCTACTCTGACTAGCTCGTGGCACTGGTAGCAATCCTGAGATTACTACCTTTGAGGTTCTACTTTTTAGTTTAACTCCTAACTCCCTGAATTCAGCTTGTAGGACCTCATCCCGTTTTTTACCTGTATCGTTGGTGCCTATGTGCACCACGACAGCTGGCTGTTCACCCTCCCCCCCAGAATGTCCTGCAGCTGCTCTGAGACATACTTGATCCTTGCACCAGGGAGGCAACATATCATCCTGGAGTCTCAATTGCGTCCACAGAACCGCCTGTCTATTCCCCTTACGATTGAATCCGTAATGTTCCCCTGTCTATTCCCCTTACGATTGATACCCTGCCAGTGCCACCTGGGTATATGGCGATGCCAGGCTGGCACCCAGGTGGCACTGCCAGGGTGCCAGGCTGGCAGTGCCAGGGTGTTAAGCTGCTCAGGTGGCACTAGCAGATCCAGGGTGCCACCCTACCCAGAGGGCCAGCACCTGAGCACCTCCATTCCCCTGGGAGACCCCCATGAGTGGCTTTCTGCCTGGTCCTCATTTGTGAAGCACAGCACTGAACAGCACTCGCCCAAGGTCTCCAAGGCTGGGGGGCTAGATCTCACGCCTTGGTTAGATTTCAGGAACGCATATTAGAGTGTGACTAGCTGTCTCACGCTAATATGCGGTTTTGCCAGGAAGTGATCCCGTCCACAATGTACTGGATTCACAATGCAACGTCTTGCGAGATCGCGTTACATCTCGTGAGGTGTGGTGAGCCGGGTAGACCCCGGAAGTAGGATTTCCCGTCATCTACCAGCTGCGCTGCTTTTCGGGCACAACCCTGCCGGTAGGTCTTGCCCATCACTTGCCCCTTTGGCTCCATTGAACTTCAAATAACACACTCCTGTTTCCCCTGTTCTAAAGATTTGCAACCACTTTTACATCTTAATGCCGGCCCTTTAAGAGGGAAGAGCTGATGAAATAATCAGGAAAGTGATTTTGAAAATAACCAAAGAAATAGGAAATGGTAATCTCTCGGTCTGTATGGTGCAATGATGCTAAGATGGATGCCACAACACCACAACAGGCAACAATTGCAGAAGCAATAGGAAACTGAAGCAAAATAGATCTGTAGCCTGCTGTCTTCAAAGCTTTGAATATAATCATTTCTATGTGGGCAATGCTGAAGGGTCAGAATCCTCTTGATGTTCTGTAGCGCATGTGACCAATTGCTTAACTAGCAAACGCCCACCCTTCTCTGAGCTGAACCCGAATGGGAAAGCCGGTTAGGATTTCAGGTTCACTCCAGTGACTAAAGGAAATTAAAGACACGAAACCAGTCCTTTTACTTCTTCAGGCAAAGTCTGACAGTTTCAAAGAGGATGTGGCTACAGTTTAAAAGAAAATGCTTCAGATAAAAGAGGATCTGGTTGCAGTTAAAAATACAACACATCGCCAGAGATAAAAAGGGCCAATACTCATCTAGATGTCGTTAAAAATGATACACCTGGTGTATTTTTCCATCCCATTTCTCTCCTTTTCTCTCATGTTCCCTTAGACAATGGACTTGATTTTAACTCGGTGTAAGTGAATGAATTTTGAGTGAGATCAAATTAATTGCAGTAAAACCGACTGGATGCAATTCTTAACAGAGATTACAGACAGGCAGTACTCCCCTAGAACAATGTCTGGACAGGGGACAACTACATCTGAGCCTGATCGTGCCCTGACCTGAAAGCCACACAAAATCCAATATGGTGGCACGGCACAAATGTTGATTATTTAATCACTCCTCCCCCCGCACCCCGCCAGATAGGCATAGGTTGTAAGTGGGTCTTTGAGTATCGTCAAGCTGCTGAAGTGTGCTTTCTTTAAGGGATAGAGCAGTTGTTAGTGCCTGCTTAACATGCATAACATGGTGCAGTGAGGAACCATTTCAAAGATCAAGCTGAAAGTCCGTATAGCACCACAATTGCACCCTTTGCTGAGACAACACAGAATACAAGAGCACAAGCAAGAGTAGCAAGAACATTTAGCCCCTCAAGCTTGTTCTGCCATTCATTAAGATCCTGGTGTACCTAATTGTGACCTCAACTCCTATCTGCCTGCCCCTCCATAACCCTGTCGATCAAAAATCTGTCCAAATCAAAGTCTTGAACATATTCAGTGACTCGGCCTCCACTGCTCTCTGGGGAAGCGAATTCCAAAGTTTAATGACTTTCTGAGAATTTAAAAAAAAATTAATTTATGGGATGTGGGTTTTGCTGGCTAAGTCAGCATTTATTGCCCACCCCTAATTTCCCTTGAGAAGGTGAAGGTGAGTTGCCTTCTTGAATCACTGCAGTCCATGTGGTTTTGGTGCACCAAGAGTGCTATTAGGAAGGGAGTTACAGGACTTTGACCCAGTGACAGTAAAGAAACAGCTAATACATTTCCTAGTCAGGATGGTGAGTAGCTTAATTGGGGGGGGCGGGGGGGGGGGGGGGGGGCGGGGGGGGGGGGGGGGGGGGGGGGGGATCTTCCAGGTGGTGGGAGTGCCTAAAGATCTAAGATTATTTACTGTCATTTTTTATCAATAAAAATACTTTGGCGATGAGTTCCTGTTTTAATAATTCTGTGCTACAAATTATATAATTTTCAATTATCATCTTCAAGGGTGTTTCCCCTTTTCGGAGAGCAGGCCAGACCTAGAGGGCACAGTTTAAAAATAAAGGACGGGATTCTCCGATCGACGACACTGAAATTGTATTCGGCAATTGACAGGGGAATTCATTTACGCCGGAATCTGGGATGCCACTCCACCCCCTCAAAACGGTGTACTCAGGGAGTACGCCGCACGCCAAATGGATGGCCTCAGGTCATCACCTGAGGCCCTCCCCCGATGCTCAATCCCTGATGGGCCGAGTCCCCGACGGCGTCGTCGCTTGCGTGTGCTCACACCTTTCGGGGACCTCGTGCGGCGGCTGCGGACTGTGTCCAGCACCGCCACAGTCAGGGGGGGGAGGGGGGGGGAGCCATTCTGCTGGCATGGGGGGGCTTCAGTGGAGGCTGGTGGACTGGTGGGGCTGGTCCAGGGGTGGCGAGGAGGGTTACAGGGGGGCAGGTTTAGGCAGGCCGGGTCCACTCACGGCCAGCGCCATGTTGCGCGGTGCAGGGCAGCATTGTGGCGCAGTGGGTTAGCACTGTTGCCTCATGGCGCCGAGGTTCAATCCCGGCTCTGGGTCACTGCCCGTGTGGAGTTTGTACATTCTCCCCGTGTCTGCGTGGGTTTCGCCCCCACAACCCGAAAAAAATGTGCAGGTTAGGTGGATTGGCCACGCTAAATTGCCCCTTAATTGGAAAAAATGAATTGGGTACTCTAAATTTTTTTTTTAAATGTTGCACGGTGCAGCCGCCCCAGACTGCCACCGTGTGCTTGCGCGACCACGGACCTGGAAATTCTGCAGTCGTATCCACAAGTAAAGCCTTACGCAGCATGGTTGCTAGCCCCCCACCAGACAGAGGATTGGTGTGGGGGTGGCGCCGACTTTCTGTTTTAAGAGCAGACGGATCCTGCAGACATAGCCGCAGGATCGGAGAATCCCGCCCAAAGGGTCTCCCTTTTAAGACAGAGGTGAGGAGAAATGAATTCTCTCAGGGTTGTAATTCTGTGGAACTCTTTCCCCCGCGGCAGGGTCAGTGAATATTTTTAAGGCTGAAATGGATAGATTCTTGACGAACAAGGAATTCAAAGGATATTGGGAATAGGAAGGATAATGGCATTGAGACCACAATCAGATCAGTCATGATCTTATTGAATGGTTGAAGGGCCAAATGGCTTACACCTGCTCCCAATTTATATCCATGTACACAGTGGCGGACTGGCCAGGGTGTCAGCTTGCCCTATGGCAAGTGGACCCCTGATGAAGTGGGCCCCCATATCAAATAAAAATGCAATAAAGAAACAAACACAGACAACTGTTTTAGTAATAAAAAGGAATAAGAAAAAAAAGAGAACAGGACACAAATAAGCAGTGCATGAAAAAGAACGAAGCAGGGGAGGTAGTGGAAGGATGTGGAATAGGGGGGCCCGGGTCGGGCATAATTAAGGAAATTCCATGTTTTCAGCAAGAGTGTGTGAATTTAAAGATAAAGTTACAATTTGTGATTTGAGATGGTCGGCAACTTCAAAGGATATCAAGCAGTAGTCTTGGTTCAGCCGGTACATCGGTCCAGGGCCCGGAGAGCCAAGAAGGGCCCGTGAATCTCTGAAGGACCCTTAAAAATTATAATTAATTAGATAAATAAATCTCCAACTTCTTTCCTGAGATTTGTATTCTAACTTAATAAAATATATTTGTTTTTAAAAAGAGCTATACCAAATAAAAATGCGATAAAGAAACAAACAAATAATCACTCAGTGTATGAAGGAACGAAGCAGTGTTAAACGGATGTGAAAAGGAGTGGGGGGGGGGGGGCTGGTTCACCTGGGTTGGACGACGGACATAGTTGGAAATCCACGTTTTCAGCAAGAGTGTGTGAATTTAAAGATAAAGTTACAGTTTGTGATTTGAGATGGTAGGCAACTTGAAAGGATATCAAGCAGTACATAGGGTCGTGAGGTCACCGAAAAGGAGAAGCGGTACCTTTGACCGTGAATCATGAGGTCAAAGATATTGAAGTGATAAGCCATGATTGGTAAACTCAAAGGGTTGCGACTTGTAACGCTACACTGGTATCAAACTGGACATGTTAACTTTGGTCGTGGGACCATTCTTAATGTCTTACTATAGTCGGACCAAACTTCTAAGTTTCAACAGTTGTCTCAGTTGCTTGCTGGTGTGAACACTGGACAGTGGATTGTCTCCTCTTCTGAAGCTGCATAGGCCACAGTAGTATTGACTAATGAACATAGCCTATTGAAGTGTAAGTAAGTTATTTTATATTTTTTATCAAGTAGGGGTTTATCTGGCGTTCCTTCAAGTTATTCTTGCAATCATCAATATTCATTTTTCCCAATGTGGGCTATTTTTAATTAAGTTTTTATTTCAGGAGTATTACCCCTACCAGCATGGAAAAGAAAAAGCATAAATCTGGGTCACTAAAACGCAAAGAACAAAAAGAAGCAGAAAGGAAGGAATCAGACAAGCGATGCAGGCCAGAGTTTATAATACCACAAGCACAATCCACATCAATATCCAGTTCTGCAACAAATAATCAAGAAGCAAGAAACAATGCTCATGGTGATGATGCAATGACATGCGAGTTACAAGAACAGAGAAGAGCTACTTTGAATGTAGAGACAAATACAAGTGCATCCATTACTAATCAACCCAGGCCCAATATTTCTTCTGGCTTCCTTGTTCCGGTATCTGTACTGCCTGTAGTTGCAACATCTGAACACATAGCTTCAACTAGTGATGGAATCAGATATTCCTTCAAGCATAAATATCTTGGTTTCTGAAGCACATCCTGTAAATGAACCTACGCAAGAAAATGAAAGATCAATTACTGGAATCTTCCAATATTCATCACGAGCAAAGCTAAAACAGTTTTTTGCTGAACATCCACTTCAGCCACTTGATGATCTGCCATTTGATGCTCGTTTGTATGAGAGGAAAATTATGAATGACTCAGTCCCAAGAAAATGGCTAACATATAACAAAGAAAATAGATGCTTATATTGTTCATACTGCTTAGCCTTTGAGTTTCCCAACACTTGTAATCCATCACCCTTTGTACGTGGCTTTAGTGACTACAGGCATATTAGCCAGAGCTTGGCTTTACATGAATCGACAACAACACATGTCAGAAATGCTCAGCAATATATCAGTGTGGTTAATGATGGCACCATAGCTACATTTTTTGCAGCATCACTAATTAAAAGGAAAGAATAAGTATTGAAGCATAGAAGTATTGTCATGAGGATTATAGACATCATAAAGATGTTAGGCAAGCAAGCACTTCCTTTTCGAGGTCACAGAAATGAATCGGCCTACACTCTAGATAATGAGGTTCTGAATCATGGCAATTTTTTAGCTACAGTGCAGTTGATGGCAAAATATGACCCCATTATGGCAGCTCACGTTTCTGCAGTGGAAAACAAGTCTAAACAAAGAATCAAACGATTAGAGCAACAAGGAAAGGCTCAAAGTAAAGGCCGTGGTGGACTTATTACATACCTGAGTAAAACAACTATAAACACGTTAATCAAAATTATGAAGAATATGATACAAGAAAGAATTAGTCATGAAGTTTCTCAAGCAAAATATTATTCTATTCAGGTTGATTCAACACAAGATAATTCATCCATCGATCAGTTTAGCATTATTATTCGGTATGTGCTTAGAGGTATTATCTGTGAGCGACTACTTTCAGTTGTGCCAAGTAATGATGGTACAGGACAGGGATTTTTTGATCTATTGATTGAAACATTACAGCATCTTAAAATTGACCCCCAAAAATGTTTATCTGATAGCACAGATGGCGCTGCAAGTTACCATGGCCAGTATAATGGTTTACAAAGTAAAATTGCTGATGGGGCTGATCAACATGTTCATATATGGTGCAATGCCCATGTCTTGAATTTGGTGATAACTGAAACAACAAAATGTTGTGTGCCTGCAGTTTCTTTTTTCAATTTTCTCCAGAATATAGCAACTTTTGTGAAAGCATCATACAAGAGAATGGCTGTATGGATCGAAGTTGTTGGAAAACATCTAGGACAAGAAAAAATGAAAGGATTAAAGCTAATTGGTGAGACCAGATGGTCAGGAAAATCCAATGCAGCAACAACTATATTTGGACGTTTTGATGATGCCACTGCCAGTACTTTCGTAAATCTATTGACATGCTTATCAATGATACAAGATTCAGAAAAGTTTGATGCAAAAACAAAACATGAAGCAAATGTTTTACTTCAAAGTCTTCTAAAGTTTGAAACCATATTGACAGCATTTACTTACTTGTATATATTTGAAACTACAACCCCGTTATCAAGTTATCTACAGACAAGTGGTTTAGATATGTTTACTGCATGGAGTTTGGTAGATTCAGCTACAACAAAGTTGAAGGAACAGACAAGAACATTTGATAACGTTCACAGCAAGGCTTTGGAATTTGTAAATAAATGTAATGACAGGATTTCACAGATGAATATGGATGAAAATCAAACATTGGAAATTGATGCGTTGGAAACAGCATTGCCAGTTAAGAGGCAGAGGAGGAAGAAAAGAATGGCAGATGAGCTTATTGATGATGAAAGAAATTCCTCAGATTCTCTAGCTGATTTTCGAGTAAATGTGTTTAACCTAATAATGGATCGCATTGTCCAGTCACTAGAATCACGCTTTGTACAACACAAACAGTTGTATAAAGATTTGTCCTGCTTGGACCCAGCAAAGTTTAAAACTATTGCAGAGAAGGGCCTTGAAGATGAAGCATTGGAAGGTATTATTAAGTTCTTTCCACAAATCGGCAAAGATCAAGTAATATTGGAATTGTTTTCTTTTGCTTCAAACTTTGATGTATTAAAGCTATTGCTTAATCATGGTGAGAATATGGATTCCAGTTGCTGCAACAATTGTAAAATTTGCAGCACTTGCCCATCGTGTGTACTAAAAATTCTGGCATCCAACAGACTTCATGACAAGGCATATGATAACCTTTATGAACTTTATAAAGTCATCTGCACACTATCAGTTACTCAAGTCCAATGTGAGTGGACATTTTCAAAGCTAAAGATCATAAAGACAAGGTTAAGAAATTCACTGTCTGAGGAGAATTTGGAATCATACATGTTGCTATCCATTGAAAAGGAATTGTTAGATGAATTGGATGCAGAAGCAATTATTGGCAGATTCGCACAATCATCTAGCGAACACAAACGATTGCTCTTAATATAGTGGACTGCATGCAATGCTCTATTGTGCTTTTGAACTATCTGTTAATGTGTAAATTGTGCAGTAAACTATTTAAAAATATCAACCAATTACTTAAAATAAAATAAAAAAATTTAAAAATTCAATTATAACATTCTGTATTTACGTTCTATTTGGTATCTACTGCCAGTAATATGTACAGTACATGTACACTGTAATTACTAAGAAATACACATTTTTTCCACAAAAATTTTAATTGTACCCTTTTTTCCATATGTATTTTTTGAAAATTTTATTTATTCGTTATGAAAATTAAATGATAGCATTGTAGTTGTGGGTGGGCCCCCTTTGTTTCCTGGCAACCAATATTTTTAGACCCAGTCCGCCACTGCATGTACATAATTAACTAATTGTTACATAAGCCTGGCTTGCATTCCCTTGAGTGAAGGCGAGTGAGAGGTGACCAGGTTGAGGTGTTTAAAATGTGAAAAGGTTTCAGTGAGTCAGATATGAAGAAAGTATTTCCTCTACTAGGGAAATGCACAGCAAGTGAACACCATTTTATAATCAGAGCTGAGCCATTTAAGTAGGGATGTGGAAAGAATTTTTCACACAGAGGGTAATGGAAATTTGGAACTCTATATTCTAATAAGCTGTGGATTCTGAGACAATTGGAGCATTTGAGACTGAGATTGATGTTATTTTGTTGGGTAAGGATATCAAGAGATAGACAGGTGAATATATTGAGATAAAGGTCAGGCAGAATCAAATTGAACGATAAAGTAGACTTGAGGGGCTGAATGGCCTACTCATGTTCCCATGTCCATGATTACACGTTTGCTTGAATATTTGCACATGAGTTTTTATTGATTTGATGGCGATGGTGCGAAACCAGAAATAGTTCAAATAAATTTGGGCATATAGGCAACCGCAGCAAAATCTAGGAAAACAGTTTGCACCAACTATTTATATTGTTGCTATAAATATAACTCCAGGGGGAAGACCTGTGAGGTTGCATTGTGATCGCTACCATTTCTGCTCGTCTTGTCATGCAGATAACCTTTCTTTCTCCTTCTGGGGCTGAGAGGGGAGACTTTATTTAAAAATGTTATTCCTTTCTCAGAGTAACAAAGCCAATGCATAGTGTTGTCAGGGCAAGACCTTAATCCATCTATTGGCTTGCTCCAAGAATCAATTCAAATTCAAATTCAATCCAATTCATGATCCCCACAAAAGAGACATACTACTTGCAAGCTTCAAGAAACCCACATCATATTTAAAAAACATTTGTATATGTGTTTGAAAAACAATAACCTACAGGGCAATGACCGAGAACCAGAAATGGGATTTGTTTGGATAGCTGTATTTCAGCTTTTCTCACGGGTTGAATGGCCTTCTTCTGTGCTGTAAATTTTCAATGTCTCTATGTTTCTATCGCTACAGTCTTTAATTCCATTCCAATCAGATATTTTCCTGGTTAGCTTATGAATTATTTTGCCTCAGTGTATGTTCCACATATCCCAAGAGCTCTCTTTGAAAAAAAGCATTTCAAATCAAGTCTTGCATTAAAACGTTGATAGGAGGGCAGCATGGTGGCACAGTGGTTTGCACTGCTGCTTCATAGCGCCAAGGTCCCAGGTTCGATCCCGGCTCTGGGTCACAGTCCGTGGAGTTTGCACATTCTCCCCGTGTTTGGATGCGTTTAGCCCCCACAACCTAAAGATGTGCTGGGTTGGTGTATTGGCTGCGCTA
Organism: Scyliorhinus canicula; assembly: GCF_902713615.1. Classification (NCBI taxonomy): domain Eukaryota; kingdom Metazoa; phylum Chordata; class Chondrichthyes; order Carcharhiniformes; family Scyliorhinidae; genus Scyliorhinus; species Scyliorhinus canicula. Next base: position 93,655,673 of record NC_052146.1, read on the forward strand.
AATTGCCCGCTAATTGGAAAAAATGAATTGGGGTACTCTAAATATAAAAAATAAAATAAAATAAAATGTTGATAGTAATCTTGGGCAGGATTCTCCACAAACCGGCGGGGCGGGCCACTCTGGCGCCGAGAAGTGGCATGAACCACTCTGGCGCTGGGCTGCCCCGAAGGTGCGGAATCCTCCGCACCTTCAGGGGATAGGCTGGCGCCGAGTGTTTAGCGCCGTGCCGTTGCTTGGCATCACGCCAACCGGCGGGGAAGGGCCTCCGCCGGCCGGCATGCGTTGGCGCATGTGCGGGAACGCCAGCGTGTCTTGGCATCATCCCAGCGCATGCAAAAGGGGGTTCTTCTCCACACCGGCCATGGCGGAGGCTGACAGCGGCCGGTGCGGAGGGAAAGAGTGCCCCCACAGCACAGGCCCGCCCGCGAATTGGTGGGCCCCGATCGCGGGCCAGGCCACCGTGGGGGCACCCCTGGGGCCAGATCCCCCCACACCTCCCCGAGGACTCTGCAGGCCACCCATGGAGCCAGGTCCTGCCGTTAAGGACCTGTTGTGATTTATGCCGGCGGGACCCGCCGAAAAGGGTGGCCACTCGGCCCATCGCGGGCCGGAGAATCGCCGGGAGGGGGGCGCTGCCAGTGCTGCGATTCCCGCCCCCGCCAAAACCCCAGCACCGGAGAATTCGGCAGCCGGCTGAGGCGGGATTTACGCCACCCCCCGCCGACTCTCCGACCCGGCATGGGGGGGTCAGAGAATCCCACCCCTTATTCCTCTGATTCGCACTCAAACCTGTCAAAAAAAAATTTACATCTGCGTCATCTGCACCTCTAAGCATTTCAACGACACAAATCCAAGCTTTGTATTCCTGATGATGAAGTATTGTGTTTGATAAAAACCTGGCCATTATTTGATGAAGAGTCAGTAACCAGAAGGCAAAGGAAACAAGTTAGAGAAGTAAATAATGTTTATGTCGTGAGGCGTTGTGAACTGGAATGCACCGTCTAAAAGAGTGGTGGAAACAAATTCAATAGTAATTTTCAAAAAGGGAATTGGATAAATACTCAAAAGGGTCAATCTTACATTTTTTTTTAGTTTTTCCAATTAAGGCGCAATTTAGCATGGCCAATCCACCTACCCTACACATCTGTGGGTTGTTAGGGTGAGACCCTCGCAGACAGGGGGGAATGTGCAAACGCCAAACAAACAGTGACCCGAGGCTGGGATAGAACCTGGGTCCTCAGTGCCATGAGGCAACAGTGCTAACTGCACCATCATGCCGCCCGAATGTTACTTGGTTTGACTGAAAGGACAGGAGGAGTCAGATAACTCTTTCAAAGGGCCAGCACAGTGTACAATGGGCCGAATGTCGTCCTTCTGTGATTAATCATTCTAAGATTCTGCTCAGATCAGATACTAAAAGGTTTCCCACCCTCACCACAGCCGATCATGATTCGGTGCAGGTTGGCAAAGGAAAGGAGAAATTGAAGGTGGTTGGGGATAGGGAATTGAGATACAAACAACGGCCAGGGTTCTGCATCTGTGCACTGGAACGGATCCCACACAGCCAGCAGACTAGAGATGTATGCTGTGCAGCAATGGTCAAGTTTGTATCAATGTCCCGAATTCCATTCCATGCAAAGTCCATTGCAAGAACAGGAGAATGCGGGTATCTGCTTTCCCCTAATATTAATAATATTGACAAGTAACTTGATACATAGATAAGAAAAATGGAACTTACCCCCAGCTGAAATTGAAAGGAATGCTAATTAACTGCCCTGAGGGGATGGATATCATGTAGCATTGATGTGGTCAGGAATCCTTTTGGGAGTAAAGTGATGAGTTTAACTGCCACTTCCAGTGAAAATCACTGTGTTATTTCGAGGAAAAATGGCACTCTTGAAGGGATTGGGAACAATCATTTTCAAAAGATTTTTTAAAATGCCCTATATGTAAGCATGAAAGTGTTTAGTTTGTATGTACATATATTCATAGAGCAAATTATTACTTGTTCTATTTTTGCATGATTTCAATCCACGCACGCAAGCCAAATAGAGAGAAAGACGATGGCATGGGAGCAAAACATGGCTATGGTGAAGAGGGAAAGAGTTATTGCAGCAACAACCATTACTTTACAGTTGCAGTATCAAGGTATCAGCAGATGTGTGCGCCCTTTATCCCCTCATTCCGATATATTGATCCAGTTCCCAAATTAGGGTTCCAGTTCCATGATTAGCAGTCCCCACAGATTTACAGTAAGAAGTCTTACAACACCAGGTTGAAGTCCAACAGGTTTGTTTCAAACACTAGCTTTCGGAGCACTGCTCCTTCCTCAGGTGAATGAAGAGGTATGTTCCAGAAACATACATATAGACAAATTCAAAGATGCCAGACAATGCTTAGAATGCGAGCATTTGCAGGTAATCAAGTCTTTACAGATCCAGAGATAGGGGTAACCCCAGGTTAAAGAGGTGTGAATTGTCTCAAGCCAGGACAGTTGGTAGGATTTTGCAAGCCCAGGCCAGATGGTGGGGGATGAATGTAATGGGACATGAATCCCAGATCCCGGTTGAGGCTGCACTCATGTGTGCGGAACGTGGCTATAATTTTCTGCTCAGCGATTCTTCGTTGTCGTGCGTCCTCAAGGCCGCCTTGGAGAACGCTTAACCAGAGATCAGAGGCTGAATGTCCTTGACTGCAGAAGTGTTCCCTGACTGGAAGGGCACATTCCAGCCTGGTGATTGTCGCGTGATGTCCGTTCATTCGTTGTCGCAGCATCTGCATGGTCTCGCCAATGTACCACGCTTTGGAACATCCTTTCCTGCAGCGTATGAAGTAGACAACGTTGGCCGAGTCGCACGAGTATGTACCGCGTACCTGGTGGGTGGTGTTCTCATGTGTAATGGTGGTATCCATGTCGATGATCTGGCACGTCTTGCAGAGATTGCCATAGCAGGGTTGTGTGGTGTCGTGGTCACTGTTCTGAACGCTGGGTAGTTTGCTGCAAACAATGGTTTGTTTGAGGTTGCGCGGTTGTTTGAAGGCAAGTAGTGGGGGTGTGGGGATGACCTTGGCAAGATGTTCATCTTCATCGATGATGTGTTGAAGGCTGCAAAGAAGATGTCGTAGTTTCTCCACTCCGTGAAAGTACTGGACGACGAAAGGTACCCTGTCGGTTGTGTCCCGTGTTTGTCTTCTGAGGAGGTCGGTGCGATTCTTTGCTGTGGCGCTTGGAACTGTCGATCGATGAGTCGAGCGCCATATCCCGCTCATACGAGGGCATCTTTCAGTGTCTGTAGATGTCTGTTACGCTCCTCCTCGTCTGAGCAGATCCTGTGTATACGGAGGGCTTGTCCATAGGGGATGGCTTCTTTAAAGTGTTTAGGGTAGAAGCTGGAGAAGTGGAGCATCGTGAGGTTATCCGTGGGCTTGCGGTAAAGCGAAGTGCTGAGGTGACCGTCCTTGATGGAGATGAGTGTGTCCAAGAATGCAAATGATTTTGGAGAGTAGTCCATGGTGAGTCTGATGGTGGGATGGAACTTATTGATGTCATCGTGTAGTCGTTTCAGTGATTCTTTGCCGTGGGTCCAAAGGAAAAAAAAGTAATCGATGTATCTGGTGTATAGAGTCGGTTGAAGGTCCTGTGCGGTGAGGAGTTCTTGTTCAAACTTGTGCATGAAGATGTTAGCATATTGAGGTGCGAATTTGGTCCCCATGGCTGTTCCGTGCATCTGGATGAAGAACTTGTTGTCGAAGGTGAAGACATTGTGATCCCGAATGAAGCAGATGAGTTGCCGAATTGCTTCTGGAGATCGGCAGTTGTCAATGTTGAGTACTGAGGCTGTTGCAGCAATGCCGTTGTCATGGGGAATGCTGGTGTAGAGTGTCGAGACATCCATTGTGACGAGGAATGTTCCTGGTCCAACTGGTCCATGAGTGCTGAGTTTCTGTAGGAAGTCCATCGTGTCGCGACAGAAACTGGGTGTACCTTGTACGATGGGTTTCAAGATGCCCTCGATTTAGCCAGAGAGGTTCTCACACAGGGTTCCCATTGCCTGAAACGATAGGACGGCCTGGTGTGTTGGCCTTGTGTATTTTCGGGAGGCAGTAGAGATCTCCAATGCGGGGAGTACGTAGGGTGCTCTGAAGGTCTGGATCCAAGGTCATGATCAGTCTGTTGAGTTGGCTGTTGAATTTGTCTGTATATATGTTTCTGGAACATACCTCTTCATTCACCTGAGGAAGGAGCAGTGCTCCGAAAGCTAGTGTTTGAAACAAACCTGTTGGACTTTAACCTTGTGTTGTAAGATTTCTTACTGCTCCCTTTGCGACTGGATCCTGAACTTTCTAACCCACAGGCCACAATCAGTAAAGATAGGCAACAATACCTCCTCCACGATCATCCTCAACACCGGCGCCCCACAAGGCTGTGTCCTCAGCCCCCTACTATACTCCTTATACACCTATGACTGTGTGGCCAAATTCCCCTCCAACTCGATTTTCAAATTTGCTTATGACACCACCGTAGTGGGTCGGATTTCAAACAATGACGAGACAGAGTATAGGGATGAGATAGAGAATCTGGTGAACTGGTGCGACGACAATAATCTCTCCCTCAATGTCAACAAAACAAAGGAGATCGTCATCGACTTCAGGAAGCGTAGTGGAGAACATACCCCTGTCTACATCAATGGGAATGAAGTAGAAAGTTTCAAGAGCTTCAGGTTTTTAGGTGTACAGATCACCAACAGCCTGTCCTGGTCCCCCCATGCCGACACTATAGTTAAGAAAGACCACCAACGACTACTTTCTCAGAAGGCTAAGGAAATTTGGCATGTCAGCTACGACCCTCATCAACTTCTACAGGTGCACCATAGAAAGCATTCTTTCTGGTTGTATCACTGCTTGGTATGGAGCCTGCTGTGCCCAAGACTGCAGGAAACTACAAAAGATCGTGAATGTAGCCCAGTCCATCACGCAAACCAGCCTCCCATCCAATGACTCTATCTATAATTCCCGCTGCCTCAGAAAGGCAGCCAGCATAATTAAGGACCCACGCACCCCGGACATACTCTTTTCCACCTTCTTCCGTCAGGAAAAAGATACCAAAGTTTGAGGTCACGTACACGCTTCTTCCCTACTGCCATCAGACTTTTGAATGGACCTACCTCATATTAAGTTGATCTTTTCTCTACACCTTGCTATAACTGTAACATTATATTCTGCAATCACTCCTTCCTTCCCTATGGACGGTATGCATTGTTTGTACAGCAGGCAAGAAACAATACTTTTCACTGTATACTAATACATGTGACAATAATAAATCAAATCAAATCAATTGTGGCGAGGATAATATAGAATGAGACATCAGCAAGTTGGTGGAATGGGCATACAGGTGACAGATGAAGTTTAATGCAGAGAAATGTTAAATGATTCATTTCAGTAGGAAGGACATGAAAATGAAAATGAAATGAAAATCGCTTTATTGTCACGAGTAGTTACTGTGAAAAGCCCCTAGTCGCCACATTCCGGCGCCTGTCCGGGGAGGCTGGTACGGGAATCGAACCGTGCTGCTGGTCTGCTTTAAAAGCCAGTGATTTAGCCCAGTGAGCTAAACCAACCCCTAAAAGGCAATATAAAAAAAGTGTACAACTCTAAAGAACGTACAGGACCAGAGGGACCAAGGTGTTCACTACGTAAATCATTGAAGGTAGCAGGTCAGGTTGAGGGAGCAGTATGGACATTATTAAGAGGGGACTAGAGCAAGGAGGTAATGTTGATGTCATATAAGTGCTCAGCTGGAGTATTGTGTCCAGTTCTGAGGACTGCAGTTTAGGAAGGCTATGATGGCATGAGAGAGGATGCAGGAAATATTCACAAGAATGGTTCCAGGGATGAGGAACTTCAGTTATGAAGATAGATTGGAGAAGTTAGGATTGTTTTGCTTTGAGAAAAGAAGATTGAAAGGAGATTTGATAGAAGTGTTCAGAATCATGAGAGGTCTGGACAGAGTAAATAGGGAGAAACTGTTGACACTCGTGAAAGGATTGAAAAGGAGAGGGCACAGATTTAAGGTGATTTTTATAAATAAAAATTTAGAGTACCCAATTCTTTTTGTCCAATTAAGGGGCAATTTAGCATGGCCAATCCTCCTACCCTGCACATCTTTGGGTTGTGAGGGTGAGGCCCATGCAGACATGGGGAGAATGTGCAAACTCCACACGGCCAGTGACCCGGGTCCGGGATCGCACCCGTGTCATCGGTGCCATGAGGCATCAGTGTAACCGCTGCCCAAATTTAAGGTAATTAATAAAAGAAGCAAAAGAAATATGGGGAGAAATTTTTTCACACAGTGAGTAGTTAGGGTTTGGAAAGGACTGCCTTAGAGTCTGGTGGAGGCAGATTCAATCGCGGCTTTCAAAACGGAATTCGGCTGTTATCTAAAAAGAAAGATTGTGCAGAGTTCCGGGGAGAAGGTAGAGGAATGGCACTTGGTGAGTTACTGACTTTGTTGGCGGGCGCAGACATAATGGGCCTAATGCCTTCCTTCTGCGTCGTAGCAGTTCGGTGAATCTGTGATTCATTCTAAGTAGCAATCTGTATAAAATATTATTATTATTGCAAGATGCATATGGATATTCCTATATTACAACAATAATTACACTTAATTGTATGTAAAGCGCTTTGAGCCCGGTGGACTTGAAAAGCAGAATATAAATGCAAGCCTTTCATTTTTATATATATGGTGGACTGTAGCTCTTTGACTTCCATTTCACTTTACTTGCCTAGTTAATACTCTCGGCCTTCATCAGCTTCGGAGAAAAGCTGAACCCTTGAGTCTCTCTGAGTCATATCTCTTGTATGAGTTCGTTTATAAAGGAAGCATAATCAGTCATCTATTTTAAGAGCTATGCAACTGCATATTTCTCACTAGTCACAATTTGCAGCAAGTGAAATGAGCATTGAGCCAGTATTCTGTGTGGGCGACAGATCACAAACAAACTTGTCCCTGGAAGTGAGAATAAATACGTGTTTAAAGATGCAGGCAAAGAACATTGCAGAATAGAAAGCTACAGATTCTCTGAAGACATAGAAATAAATATTGCCTTTCACATGCAGAATCTCTGAGAGCAATGAATCGACCATAGGAAAGAGCTGTAATGTGCAGAGTTGTTTTTAGGTGTTCGTGGTTGATGAAGGGGAAGATTACTCGAGTATTACTTTTGCAATGTCAACATAATTATGAAGGGTTTAAAGATTTGCTGACAAATTTATTCAACTCACCATCCCAATATTAGTCCTGTAATTTAAACAAAAAGGTTTTTTTTATATGACAATTTTTATAAATTATATTCCAATTACAAAAAGTATCATTGTCTTTTTTTTGTACAATTCCCCCATTTTGCCCTGAAGCTGTGTCTCAATGGGTAGCACTTTCACTTCTGACTCAGACGGTTGTGGTTTCAAATCCCACTCCAGACACTTCAGAACAAAATCTAGGCTGACACTTTAATACAGTACTGAAGGGGTACTGCACTGTCTTTCGGATGAGATGTCAAACCATGGCCCTGTCTACTTTCAGATGCTCATAAAACATCCCATGACACTATTCAAAGAAGAGCAGGGGAGATCTTTGTAACAGGCCTTGGGCGGGATTCTCCGACCCCCTACCGGGTCGGAGAGTCGCTGGGGGTCGGCGTGAATCCCACCCCTGCCGTCCTCCGAATTCTCTGACCCCCAAAATTTTGCCCCGCGTGAATTGCGCCGTCCGCCTCGGAGAATGGCAGGGACCAGCGTGATGCTATGGGCCCCCGGGCTGCCCAAATTCTCCCGGCCGGATGGGCCGAAGTCCCACCGACGTGACCACGGGTCACGCCGGCGTAAATTGAACCACCTTATATAACGGCGTTAACCAGCGCTGATGGTTGATGCCGGACAGCGCGGAGGTAGGTCACGGCGTGGGGTGGCCGCAGAAGAAGTGACGGCGTAGCCGCAGTCGGTGTGGAGGGGGGTGGTGTGCGTGAGGGGGGGGGTGTGGAGGGGGTTGTGAGGGGGGGTGTGGAGGGGGGGCTGTGAGGGAGGTGTGAGGGGGGTCTGTGGGGGATGTGAGGGGGGTGTGGAGGGGGTTGGAGAGGTGGGGAGGAGAGGGCGAGTGCTGGGGTGAGGGGGCGAGTGCCGGGGAGGGGGGAGAGTGCTGGGGAGGGGGTAGAGGGCGAGTGCCGGGGAGGGGGCGCGTGCCGGGGTGAGGGGGCGAGTGCCGGGGAGGGGAGGTCGAGTGCCGGGGAGGGGAGGTCGAGTGCCGGGGAGGGGGGGAGAGGGCGAGTGCCGGGAGGGTGGAGAGGGCGAGTGCCGGGGAGGTGGGAGAGGGAGAGCACCGGGGAGGGCAGAGAGGGCGAGGAGGGGGGAGAGGGCGAGTGCCGGGGAGGGGGGAGGGGGGGAAGAGGGCGAGTGCCGGGGAGGCGGGAGAGGGCGAGAGCCGGGGAGGGGGGAGAGGGCGAGTGCCGGGGAGGGGGGAGAGGGCGAGTGCCGGGGAGGAGGGAGATGGCGAGTGCCGGGGAGGGGGGAGAGGGCGAGTGCCGGGGAGGGGGAGAGGGCGAGGTCGGGGAGGGGGGAGGAGGGGCGAGTTCCGGGGGAGGGGGGTGAGGGCGAGTCCCAGGGAGTGGGGGAGATGGGGACAGTGCCGGGGAGGGGGGAGAGAGCGAGTGCGGGGGGGGGGGGTGAGGGCAAGTCCAGGGAGGGGGGGAGAGGGCTGAGTGCCGGGGAGGGGGGGAGAGGGCGAGTGCGGGGAGGGGGGGTGAGGGCAAGTCCAGGGAGGGGGTAGAGGGCTAGTGCCGGGGAGGTGGCAGAGGGCGAGTGCGGGGAGGGGGGAGGGAGAGGGCGAGTGCCGGGGAGGGGGGAGAGGGCGAGTGCCAGAGAGGGGGGAGAGTGCCGGGGAGGGGGGTGAGGGCAAGTCCCAAGGAGGGGGGAGAGGGCGAGTGCCGGGGAGGGTGGAGAGGGCGAGTGCCGGGGAGGTGGGAGAGGGAGAGCGCCGGGGAGGGCAGAGAGGGCGAGGAGGGGGGAGAGGGCGAGTGCCGGGGAGGGGGGAGAGGGCGAGTGCCGGGGAGGGGGGAGAGGGCGAGTGCCGGGGAGGGGGGAGAGGGCGAGTGCCGGGGGAGGGGGGAGAGGGCGAGAGCCGGGGAGGGGGGAGAGGGCGAGTGCCGGGGAGGGGGGGTGAGGGCAAGTCCCAGGGAGGGGGTAGAGGGCTAGTGCCGGGGAGGTGGCAGAGGGCGAGTGCCGGGGAGTGGGGAGAGGGCGAGTGCCGGGGAGGGGGGAGAGGGCGAGTGCCAGAGAGGGGGGAGAGTGCCGGGGAGGGGGGTGAGGGCAAGTCCCAAGGAGGGGGGAGAGGGCGAGTGCCGGGGAGGGTGGAGAGGGCGAGTGCCGGGGAGGGTGGGAGAGGGAGAGCGCCGGGGAGGGCAGAGGAGGGCGAGGAGGGGGGAGAGGGCGAGTGCCGGGGAGGGGGGAGAGGGCGAGTGCCGGGGAGGGGGGAGAGGGCGAGTGCCGGGGAGGGGGGAGAGGGCGAGTGCCGGGGAGGGGGGAGAGGGCGAGAGCCGGGGAGGGGGGAGAGGGCGAGTGCCGGGGAGGCGGGAGAGGGCGAGAGCCGGGGAGGGGGGAGAGGGCGAGTGCCGGGGAGGGGGAAGAGGGCGAGTGCCGGGGAGGCGGGAGAGGGCGAGAGCCGGGGAGGGGGGAGAGGGCGAGTGCCGGGGGGGGGGGAGAGGGCGAGTGCCGGGGAGGGGGGAGAGGGCGAGTGCCGGGGAGGGGGGAGAGGGGCGAGTGCCGGGAGGGGGGAGAGGGCGAGTGCCGGGGAGGGGGGTGAGGGCAAGTCCCAGGGAGTGGGGGAGATGGGGACAGTGCCGGAGAGGGGGGAGAGAGCGAGTGCCGGGGAGGGGGGAGAGGGCGAGTGCCGGGGAGGAGGGAGAGGGCGAGTGCCGGGGAGGGGGGAGAGGGCGAGTGCCGGGGAGGGGGGAGAGGGCGAGTGCCGGGGAGGGGGGGTGAGGGCGAGTCCCGGGGAGTGGGGGAGATGGGGACAGTGCCGGGGAGGGGGGAGAGAGCGAGTGCCGGGGATGGGGAGTGAGGGCAAGTCCCAGGGAGGGGGGAGAGGGCGAGTGCCGGGGAGGTGGCAGAGGGCGAGTGCCGGGGAGGGGGAGAGGGCGAGTGCCGGGGAGGGGGGAGAGGGCGAGTGCCAGGGAGGGGGGAGAGTGCCGGGGAGCGGGGTCAGGGCAAGTCCCAAGGAGGGGGGAGAGGGCGAGTGCCGGGGAGGGGGGAGAGAGCGAGTGCCAGGGAGGGGGGAGAGAGCGAGTGCCGGGGAGTGGGGAGAGAGCGAGTGCCGGGGAGGGGACGACAGTGCCGGGGAGGGTGGAGAGGGCGTGTGTCGGGGAGGGGGGAGAGGGCGAGGGCCGGGGAGAGGGCGAGTGCCGGGGAGGGGGGAGAGAGCGAGTGCCGGGGAGTGGGGAGAGAGCGAGTGCCGGGGAGGGGACGACAGTGCCGGGGAGGGTGGAGAGGGCGTGTGTCGGGGAGGGGGGAGAGGACGAGTGCCGGGGAGGAGGGAGAGAGCGAGTGCCGGGGAGGGGGGAGAGGGCGAGTGCCGGGAGGAGGGAGAGAGCGAGTGCCAGGGAGGGGGGAGAGGGCGAGTGCCGGGGAGGAGGGAGAGGGGGAGTGCCGGGGAGGGGGGATGTGATGATGCCTATACGGAAGCCACAAACTGACGTGGAGAACGGCTACAAAGATGCCCTTACAGCGACCAGGGGTGTGATAGAGAGGTGCTTTGAGCTGCAAAGAATGTGTTTCAGGTGCGTGGACCGCTCTGGAGGGGCCCTCCAGTACCCGTCAGATAGGGTCGGCCACATCGTTGTGGTCTGCTGCGTCCTGCACAACATAGCCCAGCAGAGGGGTGATGTGCTGCAGGCAGGGGTGGGGGAAGGGGAGGAACAGCAAGATGAGGCGCAGACTTCCCCAGATGAGGAGGATGGGGGCAATAGTCAGGACAGACGGGCTGGACATGGGCGGGAGGCTGCCCACTGTTACCAGCTGGGCCAGCGGGCACGGGACAGGCTGATAGCTGCCCGGTTCACTGACAGGGGGGCGTGGGAATCATCGAGTATGGGCACAGACCGCACACCACGGCACCAGCCGACCACCCTCACCCCCCCACCCACCCACCCACCCACCCATCACCAGCCACACTCACCCCCCCACCCACCACCAACCACACTCAACCCCCCCCACCCACCCACCAGCAACCACCCCCACCCCATCTGCATGCACACCATCCTGCATCGCACATCCAGCTGCGGCACAACGGGCCGGGCTCACACAGTCGCCGGTGGAGGTGTGTCTATTGCAGGCTATGGAGGATGATGACGACCCGCTCTGTGATGAGCTCCTGGCTCTACATCGTTGGACAATGTCTGACCCATGGCCACAGCACTGCCATCTACCCGGACCATCCCTGCATGCGGTCGTGACACTGCAGCCTAGATGGGGCAGGCTGTGGCTGGGGCGACTGGGATGGCGAGCTGCCAGCCTGTCCTGCCCGCTGCCCACCAGATGCACCTGGGTCGGAAGGAGGGGGGGGGGAGTCCGAGGTGCTGCGGTGTTCCGGGACCTCCCCTCCAGGGGAACCCGGAACGGGCCCCAGCACCTCCTCCTCCCTTGGGGTACACGATGGCCCCCGGGCCTCTACATGGTTCGGGGGTGCAAACGGACCAGCCATCCGATGCTCCCCCGACACCTGGCGCTGCCAGCCCTGGAGGCCCGCCCTGGTATCGACAAGGGTCTGTATGTTTGCCGCCATGGAGCTCAGCGAGTCGGCCATCCCTGTCTGTGTCTGGGCGACGCCGGCCAGCACCTGGGCAATCGCGCCGATGCCCCCAGCAATGGCCTGCTGAGACTGGGCCATGGCGTTGAGCGCCTCTGCCATCTGCCGCAGGCTCTGGCTCATGGCTTCCTGTGAGAGGGCAGCCATGTCCTGGGCCACAGACTCCGCCTGCACAGAAAGCCTCAGGCCTTGCATACTGCTCCGCATGTCTGACACCGTCGCACCCATTGCCTCCACTGCGATCGTCCCTGGGTCCGTGATGCATCGGGTCTATGGGTGGATGTGGTAACTCCAGGAACCCAGGACCCTCCTGGATGGCAGATGGTTGCTCGCGCCGGGATGCCCTTCGACCTCCAGGCCCCTCTGCTGCTCCTACCTCCACCTGCTGTACCGGGTACGGCAGTGTTGTGCGCACCAGTGAATGTACCAGAAGCCTCAGCACTAAAGTGCCCAACCGAGGTGAGTGTCTCTGCGATGGTGGAGGGTGTTGGAGATAGCAGTGGTGTTGTGACATGCTCATCGTCCGACCCAGAATTCATGGTCCCCTGGGGTGGCGGTTCCTGTCCACCCGTCCCCTGTGTGTCAGTGTCCTGTGTGTCGGTGTCATCCGTGTAGGGGTGTCCC
>NC_052146.1:93968247-94071877 GCF_902713615.1 Scyliorhinus canicula
GATCTCCCAGAGTTTTGTTTTCCCTGTACTCATGAAGTTAGCAAAGCCATTGTTCCATTCTCCATTTCCTGGTGTGTCGCCTGCAATCGTATGAATACCAGATGGAATGCATCTATACCAGATACTTGGTTCTTTGTGGGAAAACATCTTTTTAACCTTGAGCTTCACACTAAATAATAACAGATTTTATAATCTTGGAGAACAAAGAAACAAAAATGCGGAAGAGTTTTTTGTAAGAGGAACTGGAAAATATAGATGCAATCTGGTCACTTCTTTTGTATAGTGTCTTTCACAACCACTAGCCCTTCCAAGGCATTTCACAACCAATGAAGCATAAACAGAAAATGCTGGATAACCTCAGCAGATCAGATCTGTGGAGAGAGAACAGAGCTAACATTTCTAGTCTGGATGATTCTGGATGAAAGCTTTTGGGGGGGGGGGGGGGGGGGGGGGGGGGGGTGATTTTTGTTGGGGGGACATCAGGTGAACCTCCCTGCTCTTTGAATAACGAAGGCAGGTAGGCCTTAGGTTGACATGTGATCTGAAAGATGTCATCCCCAACCGTGCAGCGCGCTCTCAGTACTGCACTGACGTGTTCAAGATTCTGTGCTTGAGTCGATGGATGGAATGTTTGAATCTACAATCTTCTGCCCCTGAGGCAAGAATGCAATCAATGAGCCAAGATTGACACCTTGTCCTCTCACTCACACCTGAGTAATTATGTCCAAAACTGGAATGCCCAAGGTCAAACCAGAGGTTAGAAAAGTCCCTGTTCCTGCTTGTTATTTGCAGATTTGCATCAGTAGTTTGGCTGAAAGGCTCAAATTACTGTCTCCTTTTGAGAAAATGTGGATCAAATGTCAATTTCTGTTAAGGTTATGGTAGAATCCACTAAAGCAGCACACATTGACCAGGCAGGTAGAAAATAAAGATTTATATTTAGTTACGATATTACACGCACCAAACCCCGAAGGGTCTCCTTCCTCGACCTACTCCCAGGTCGGGGTTTTTATTCTAGATTTTCCCCAGTTAAGGGGGAAACCCTGCCCCCTCACTACCCCAAAACTCGTATTCGGAGGCGATCACCTGGAATCTGATTGTACTGATATCGTGATCTCTTTGAGGGTTATAACAGTTGTCAAATTTTTATTTGGTTTTCTGTATATAGGCTCACAAAGTGGGGCATGCAAAATTGCCCCAAAGTGGTGCACAATGAATTGTATCTGTGCTGGTTCTTTGCAAGAGATTAATTTTCCTACTTAATGAAAGTATTGAAATCTGTCAATCTCCTGAATGAGATTAACAATTGAATTTGTCCAGCACCTTTCGTGCATTAAAACATCCCAAGGGACTACAACGGAGCATTTTAAAACAAAATATCACCGAAGGAGATATTTGGGTGGGTAAGAAATCAGCTTTAAAGGAGTTTCTTAAAGAAAGAGATTTGAGCTGTAGGGAAGGAATTCTGGAGTTTATGACCCAGGCAGTTAAAGACACAGTCACCAACTGGTGGAGAAAAAAATGAGGGTTGCTTAAGAGGCCAGAATTACTTGAGCTCGGATATCTTGTAGGGTTGAAGGAAATTACAGAGATAGGAGGAGTGTGGGGGGTGAAGCCAGAGAAAGATTTTTTTAAAAGGATGGGAATTTAAAAACCAAAATGTTTCTTGATCAGGAGCCAATGTAGGTCAGATAACACAGGAGTGAAAGGGTAAGGGCAGCACGGTGGCGCAGTGGGTTAGCCCTGCTGCCTCACGGCGCCGAGGTCCCAGGTTCGATCCCGGCTCTGGGTCATTGTCCGTGTGGAGTTTGCACATTCTCCCTGTGTTTGTGTGGGTTTCGCCCCCACAACCCAAAGATGTTCCGGATAGGTGGATTGGCCACGCTAAATTGCCCCTTTAATTGGAAAAAATGAATTGGGTACTCTTTTTAAAAAAAAAAAAATTTTTTTAAAGGAGTGATAGGGTAAAGGGACTCAACTGTGATTAAGACATGCGTTACTGAATTTTGGATGACTTTAACAGTGACTCGTCACTTCTCGAGCAGAAGACAATTGATGTACCTCATGCTAAGTAACAATTTATATTACTTGTATTAATGAGAAATTTAAATTATGGCAGCAAATCTCAAGTGTCAGTACCTTCCAGCTATTTACAGGGAATTGAATAAAATTTACAGTTACTGTTCCTTATTTCAAGAATGACAGTCCTTTTAGCAGGACACATGCAAGCCAGCCATTGAACAGATTCTGCTGTAGGTGGTCCACAAGGTCTTTAAGACTACTAATGCTACGGACTTGTGTAGCTTTTGCATGAAGGTAGCTGTGGCTGGCTTGACTCCCACAAACAAGTAGAACCAATAAAAATGATCAGATTTCCAATTCTCTGACTATCCACTAGTCCATGAATGGAAATGGCTGAACCAGAGGCTCTGGGTAAGAGAGATCTGTGATTATCCCCATACTAAAGTGTGGTCAGCCAAGGTCCGATCACTTTCCGATTCTCACACTCAATAGCTATTTGGTAGCATCATCAACAAGATCTGAATGTAATATTTTTAATACAGAAGGAATTGTAAAGTGTTTTACAGAGGGCCAATCAAAAATGAGCGCTGTGCCAAAGAAGTGGCTACTAGATTGGGGGGGGAATGGTAAATGAGAAAAAGTTTAATCGGTGATCGGTTTTAAGGAAGGTCTTAAGAGGAAAAGGAGGTGGAGAAATAATGGTTGAGGGAGAGAATTTAAGAATGTGGGATTTGTGGGAGCTGAGGACACCTGTCAGCGCTTTCAGAAGAAGAAGGAGGATGAAGAGGGGTAGGTGAAAGGGAGGACGGGGACAATTATTTGTTTGGCAACACTCTTCCTTATTGTTGGCATTAGAAATACTTGTCTCTCTGTCCCAGATAGGTACATATTTCCAAGTTATTAAATTAATGTTTGAAAGACATCAGAAACCCTCTTTACCTCTGATCTTGGTTAGGGCAGCACGGTGCTGTGGCGAGCACTGCTGCTTCACAGCGCCGAGGACCCGGGTTTGATCCCGGCCCCCGATCACTGTCTGTGTGGAGTTTGCACATTCTCCCCATGTCTGCGTGGGTCTCGCCCCCATAATCAAAAGATGTGCAAGGTAGGTGGATTGGCCACACTATATTACCCCTTAATTGGTAAAAAAAAAGAATTGGGTACTCTAAATTTTTTTTAAAAACCTCTGACCTTGGTTAGCACTGCTGCCTCACAATGCCAGAGACCCGGTTCAATTCCGGCCTTGGGTAACCGTCTGTGTGGAGCAGGGTTTTTCAGAGTCAGGGTCGCGACCCGCAGTTGGGTCGCGGGCGGGTGACAGCAGGGTTGTGGAACGATCGGGCGCGCCATTCCTGCAATGGTCCCGATCGCGGGAGGAGAGCCCATCTTACTTTGAGAATGACGGCGAAGTTGGAAAATCCGGCAGAGAGTCCAGTACAGCTAATGTGAATGCTAAAATATTTTTCCCTTAGCCAGAGATTAGACAATTATAGGACTCCCCATCTAGCCTGTAATTAGTTTACTCAGTACATTGTGGGATCTTTTTCAGTTCTGTATTGTTTAAACGACTCACTGGCTAAACGGCTGATCCATTTTAAAAGCTCTCTGTGAAACTCAGAGCGAAAAGTAGTAATTTTGAAATAGGCTGAAAAAGAGTGGCGAACATTCCATTCCTAGAAGCAGCAGTCCAACAATGGTTGTTACTATTTTCCAAGTTAAAATCTCTCGCTGAATAACCTTTGAACATGGTAGCCTGTGTGGTAAAGGTTACTGATATGTTGTTCCATCTTATTTTGGCGCAGACCTTAATTTTCTATCCACATTTGGATTATTGAATATTCAAAGATAAAATTAATTTCTATTTTAACGACTGATAGAAATGTCTGATGGGTCCGTGATAAATTCTTTGTGTAATATGACACTTGAGTCATACAGTCTGAAGGCTGATCTCATCTGAGGTTGTTTGGAGAACATGGTTCAGTGAGCAAACAAAAATAATGATGATCCACTGTTCTCAATCCTGATCATGATTTAGTTTTATTATGATAAAGACCCTAGGTAAGTGCAAGCTATTGCTTTTTTTGTAAACCAGTATGATTTTAAAAACATTTTTTTAAAATTAAAGTATCCAATTCTTTAGTTTCCAATTAAGGGGCACCTACCCTGCACACCTTTTGGGTTGTGGGGGTGAGACCCATGCAGGGGAGGATATGCAAACTCCATACGGACAGTGATCTGAGAAACGGATACAATATTAATGAAAATGTTACACGTAATTGTTTGTTTAAATGTGTAATGCAATTCAACATAAAAACAAGTCACTGCCTTAAACTGAAATAGGTTCTATTTATAATTTAATTTGCTCATCAAAACACTTATAAGACGTATTCTGGCCTTTGCGTCCCTGGTAGCCCGACGGAGGATTTTGCTACTGTGGAAGGATGCGAAGCCCCCTAGCCTGGAACCTTGGATTAATGACATGGCTGGGTTCATCAAGTTAGAGAGGATAAAGTTTGCCTTGCGAGGGTCTGTGCAGGGATTCTTCAGGCGGTGGCAACCATTCCTAGACTTTCTCGCGGAGCGTTAGGAGGAGGTCAGCAGGGATTTGTTGAAAATCAACTGAAAACTTGAATAAATATATATATATATTTTAAAACACTTAAGACATGAGTTATGAAGTACATTTTATGGCACGGATGCTGCATATCAGGAGGTAAAGTCCCGTCTTTTTCCGCTTCCTGAATACTCCATCCACCCATTGCTCCTCTTTCCCCGGGAAGATGGAGCAGGGACCGCACCCCGTTTAAACAAGGAGATGGCGTCATGGTCTCTGGAAGCAGATTCCATTCATTGGTACAAAAGCAAATTACTGCGAATGCTGGAATCTGAAAGAAAAACAGAAAATTCTGGACAATTTCAGCAGGTCTGACAGCATCTGTGGAGAGAGAAGGAAGCTAACGTTTTGAGTCTGGATGACTCTTTGTCAAATCTCAATGAGAGTTGTGGTTGATCCCTGCTGGAGGTTCATGAATGTGTTTCAGGTGAAAGAAAGACTTGCATTTGCATTTTTTGAAGTGGAGTCATTGTTGTCATGTAGGAAAATTGGCAGCCAATTTGTGCACAACAAGTTCCAACTGATGTGTTGGGCAAGCTGGGTCTATCTGGACTGCGTTTGATACAGTGTAGAGAGAGACAGGTTTCCAACACTTGATGAAATGCAACACGATTTTATTTAACATTTAACTATATTACATGCTTAACTGTGGGTTGACACTATGCTGACTTGACTAGAGACCTGAGGCTAGCCTGACCAGACTAACTGACTACCACATGGTGTTTGTACTCGCTGCTGCTCACGAGCTCTGACTGTCTCAGAGGCTGGATCCCAAGAGAGCGGGAAAACTGGCGTCCTCTGGCTTTATAGTGGTCGTGTCCTGTCTGGTGATTGGCTGCCGTGTTCTGTGTGCTCACTGGTCATCCTGTGTGTCAATCACTGCCTGTCTACACTTCATAAAATACATGGATGTATATTATGACACCAACAAACAGGAATGTGATGATTAGACCAGATAATTTGTTCTGGTGATGTCGATTGAGGAAGAAATATTAGCCAGAACACTGGGGATAACTCTCCTAGCCCTTCTTCAAAAATAGTGTCTTCCAAATCTTTTACACATACCTTTTTAAAAAAATTTAGAGTGTCCAATTATTTTCTCCAATTAAGGGGCAATTTTAGCATGGCCAATCTACCTAACCTGCACATCTTTTGGGTTGTGGGGGTGAAACCCACGCAGACACAGGGAGAATGTGCAAACTCAACAAGGACAGTGACCCAGGGCCAGGATTCAGACCTGGGTCCTCAGCGCCGTAGACAGCAATGCTAACCACTGCTGCCCTTCTTTTACACATACCTGAGGGGGCAGATGGCTTTCAGTTTAATGCCTCCTTTAAAATACAACACCTCCAACACTATCGCACTCCCTCAGTCCTCAAGTGTTAACCTTGATTTTTGTGCTCAAATCCAGGAATGGGAATTAAACCCACAACGTTCTGACTTGGGTTTGCTACTAACTGAGCCACAGCTGATACTTAAGTGGGAATTTGGCCTCATGGTTGAATAACCTACCAATTGAGTAACCATCGCTCAGCTTTTCAAAAACCTGATTAATTAAATATTGCAGGATGACTGTCTGTGAAATATACCTGACTTGAACCCCTACCTTCAGGTGATCTAGGACAAGGAGGAAGTGTATGTATTATATTCAACATTGGCCATACTTCAATAAATCTCTTCCTTTATGGCCTGTCCTTCACATTTTTACTTTTTCCCCTAATTTTCTTCACTCACATTTTTTTTTTAAAAAAGAAACTATTTGATTACAAACGTGTATCAAAACAGGTTACAGTGAACAAACACCCCGGGAAACATGCTCCCCCCCCCCCCCCCCCTTCCCGGGCGACAAACAGCCCCTCAAACACTGACACAAACATCCCCCATCTTTCCTCAAACCCCTCTGAAGAGCCCCTTGACTCATACTTTATCTTCTCTAATCGCAGGAAGTCGTACAGGTCACCCAACCAAGCCGCTACCCCTGGTGGCGATTATCAGTTTCCAAGGATACTGATTGACTCTGACTCTGGGATGTATTTTGAAGGCACAGCACCCTCTGCTGCATCTAATGGCCTTTCTTTGTGAAGCCATCCAGAGAGATAGCAAGCCTGATCTTGGTCTCTTCCCAAATGTGTTCTCTTCGAGAGTGATCATAACATAGTGGATAGCACATTTAGTGAGTTGGTCACACTGTAGGCGTGAATTGCACAGGCAGAAAGGGAATGGGTGACAATCAGGAACAGTAAAATACTCAAGGCAGTGCAGGAGTCCCCTGTGGTCATTCCCCCCCCCCCCCCCTCCCCGCTCTCAAACGGATATGCCGCTTTGGATACGGTTGGGTGTTGGAGGGTGGCGGGGAGCAACAGAAACTAAATCCACAGTACCGTGGGTAGTTCTGCTGCTCAGATGGGTGGAAGAAAAACAAGTGGCAGGGCTATAGTGATAGAGGATTCAATAGTCAGGGGTACAGACATGCGCTTCTGTGGCCGCAAACGTGAATCAAGAATGGTATGTTGCCTCCCAGATGTCAGGGTCCGGGATGTCACAGAGCGGCTGCAGAACATTCTGGGGAGGGCAGGTGAACAGCCAGTGGTCGTGGTACATATTGGTACCAATGACATAAGTAAACTAAAGGTTGAGGACCTGCAAGCTGAATACAGGAAGATAGGAGGTAAACTAAAATGCAGGGCCTCAAATATAGTAATCTCAGGATTACTCAAAGTTCCATGCACAAAAGAGAGCATGATTTGGAGGATAGATCAGATGATTGCGTGGCTAGAGAGATGATGTAGTCGGGAGGGATTCAGATTCTTGAGGCACTGGGACCGATTCTGGGGCAGATGGGATCTGTACAAACCAGGCGGGTTGTACCCAGGCAGAGCTGGCACCAATATCCTAGAGGGCTTTCACTAGTTCTGTTAGGGAGTATTTAAACTAGTGGGGCAGGGGGATGGGATCTCAGGAGTAGGATCAGATAGGTCAAACTCTGATCAGAAAAATGGAAGTAGAACTTTAGCTAGTGATACAGAAGATGTAGTGATAGACTTGGAATTATAGAAGAAACAAAGTTTTTAAAAAGTGTCCAGCTAGGGAAAATAGTGGGTTAAACTGTTTGTACTTCAATGCAACGAGTATTACAAACCAGATAGACACATGGCAGCAGGGTGTCATTGCTGTAATGGAAACCTGGCTAAAGGAGGGACAAAGTTGGCAGCTGGATACAGAGTCTTCAGGCAGGACAGAGAGGGCGATTTTAAAAAAAAAAAAAAAAAAAAATAGGAGGTGGAGTATCACTAATGGTTAAGGAAGCAGTTCCAGTTGTGAGAAGAGATGATATACTAAACGGGTCAACAAACAAAACTTTATGGATTGAACTTAGAAATAAAAAAGGGCAGTCACACTACTGGGAATATACTATAGACTCCCAAATTGTGAAAGGCAGATAGAAGAGCAAATATGTAGGCAAATTTCTGCCTATAAGAACAAGAGGGCAATAATATTAAGAGACTTTAACTATCCGAATATCAACTGGGAATCAATCAAAATAAGGGGGACTGAAGCAGACAAATTCATGCAGTATGTCCGGGAAAATCTTTTCACCCAATTAGTGACAAACCCAATGAGAGTAGATGCAATTCTGGACCTAATCTTGGGGAACAAAGAAGGGCAAGTGGATGAAGTAACAGTTGGTGACCATATCAGGGATAGGGATCACAATTCAGTTAGATTCCGTATTACCATGGAAAAGGACAGATAAAGCAGGAGTAAAAATTTTGAATTGAGGGAAGGCAAATTTTGTGGAAATGTGAAGAGACTTTGCTGACGTGGACTGGCCAGCATTGTTGGCGGATAAATCTGTGAGAAGCACTAAAAGGAGAGATTCTAAATGTACAAAGTAGACATGTTCCCTCCAAAAATAAGAGTGGTACTGCCAAATCTAGACCCACTGGTTGTCTAGAAGAATACAGAGGATAATCAAACAGAAAGTGAAAGCGTACCATAGGCATAAAGAACTAAGCACTGCAGATAGCCTAGGCAAGTATAGAAAGTGCAGGGCCGAAGGCAAAAAGTAAATAAGAAAATCAAAGAGAGGGCATGAAAAAGATTAGCAAGTAAAGTTAAAGAAAACGCAAAGACGTTTTACCAATGTATTAATGGTAAAAGGTTAGTTAAGGAAGTGAGACCTATCCAAGATGCAGAGGGGAACTTGTGTGTAGATGTAGAGGCTGTGGGAAGGGTTTTAAATGAATATTTTGTCTCCTTGCTTACAAAGGAAATGGATCATGCAGATTTACTATTCGAGGTGGAACACTGAGATACTGAATGGGATAATCATAAAGAGAGAGGAAGTACTCGAAGGATTGAAATCCTTGCAAGTTAAGTCGTCAGGGCCAGATAGATTGTTTCCGAGGCTACTGAAGGAGATCAGGAAGGAGATAGCAGATGCTCTGAGGATGACTTTCCAATCTTCACTGGAGAGCGGGGAGGTACCCGAGGATTGGAGAAATGCAAACGTGGTACCATTGTTTAAAAAGAATTCGAAGGAAATGGCGAACAATTATACGCCAGTTAGTCTAGCGTCAGTGGTCAGCAAATTAGTAGAATCCATTCTGAGAGGTGGGATTAACTGCCACGTAGAAAGGCATGGACTAATCGGGGCTAGTCAGCATGGATTTGTTAAAGGAAGGTCTAGCTTTACGAGATTCCTCTGATGCCCAGCATCGTATTGACAGCTTCCAGTTTGCGGGCCCTAACCGCTTCCTATTCACCATGGATGTGCAACCTCTATACGTCCATCCCACGCCAGGATGGCCTGAGAGTTCTTCGCTTCTTTCTCGAAAAGAGGCCTGGACAATTCCCATCCACCACCACTCCTCTGCCAACCTGAACTCATTCTATCTCTCAACAACTTCTCCTTTAACTCATCCCATTTTCTCCAAATCGAAGGTGTAGCAATGGGCACCAGCACGGGTCTGAGCTACGCTTGCCTTTTTATGGAGTATGTGGAACATTCCTTGTTTTGCCCTACCCACGTCCCCTCCCATAACTCCTTTACCGGTACATTGATCTCTCTTTTTAAAAAAAATAAATTTAGAGTACCCAATTATTTTTTCCAATTACGGGGCAATTCAGCATGGCCAAGTTGATGGTGGAGGCAGAGATCCTAAACTCTTTTAAAAGGAACCTGGATCAGCACCTTAAGTGCACTAAGCTACAGGGCTATGGATCGAATGCAGGAAGGTGGGGTTAGAAAGGGCACCTGGGTGTCCTCAGGCTAACATGGACAAGATGGACCGAGTGGCCTCCTTCTGTGCTGTAACTTTCCTATGATAATGATCAGGGCCAGAAACATTTTTGTTTTTGTTTTCCTAGCCTGGCAGTGTTTTTTTTGTATAAATTTAGAGTGCCCAAATATTTTTTCCCAATTAAGGGGCAATTCAGCGTGACCAATCCACTGAGCCTGCACATCTTTGGGTTGTGGGGGTGAAACCCACGCAGCCACAGGGAGAATGTACAAACTCCACACAGACAGTGACCCAGAGCCGGGATCGAACCTGGCACCTCGGCGCAGTGAGACAGCAGTGCTAACCACTGCACCACCGTGCTGCCACTAGCCTGCGAATGTTGATGATAGTTGCTGGACTCCAACTCCAGCTGGGGATTCATTCACATATCTTGACTAGGGTCAGTAATTCCTGATCTGTGTGGTATGGCCTTGAACGAATGTTCATGCCTTTACCAATGACATGGGTTAGTTCAGTTAATTTAGCAGGAATCAGAATTTAAATTAGTGTCTTTCTGATCTGTATGACTAAATTGAGTTTTTTGAGAAGGTGACCAAACAGGTGGATCAGGGTAAAGCTGTTGATGTGGTGTATATGGATTTCAGTAAGGCGTTTGATAAGGTTCCCCACGGTAGGCTATTGCAGAAAATAAGGAAGTATGGAATTGAAGGTGATTTAGCGGTTTGGATCAGTAATTGGCTAGCTGAAAGAAGACAGAGGGTGGTGGTTGATGGCAAATGTTCATCCTGGAGTTCAGTTACTAGTGGCGTACCGCAAGGATCTGTTTTGGGGCCACTGCTGTTTGTCATTTTTATAAATGACCTGGAAGAGGGTGTAGAAGGATGGGTTAGTAAATCTGCAGATGACACGAAGGTCGGTGGAGTTGTGGATAGTGCTGAAGGATGTTATAGGATACAGAGGGACATAGATAAGCTGCAGAGCTGGGCTGAGAGGTGGCAGATGGAGTTTAATGCGGAAAAGTGTGAGGTGGTTCACTTTGGAAGGAGTAACAGGAATGCAGAGTACTGGGCTAATGGCAAGATTCTTGGTAGTGTAGATGAACAGAGAGATCTTGGCATCCAGGTACATAAATCCCTGAAAGTTGCCACCCAGGTTAATAGGGCTGTTAAGAAGGCATATGGTGTGCTAGCCTTTATAAGCAGGGGGATTGAGTTTCAGAACCACAAGGTCATGCTGCAGCTGTACATAACTCTGGTGCGGCCACACCTGGAGTACTGCGTGCAGTTCTGGTCACCACATTATAGGAAGGATGTGGAAGCTTTGGAAAGGGTTCAGAGGAGATTTACTAGGATGTTGCCTGGAATGGAGGGAAGGTCTTATGAGGAAAGGCTCAGGGAATTGAGGTTGTTTTCGTTATAGAGGAGAAGGCTGAGAGGTGACTTAATAGAGACATATAAGATAGTCAGAGGGTTAGATAGGGTGGACAGTGAGAGTCTTTTTCCTCGGATGGTGATGACCAACACGAGGGGACATAGCTTTAAATTGAGGGGTGATAGATATAGGACAGATGTCAGAGGCAGTTTCTTTACTCCGAGAGTAGTAGGGGTGTGGAACGCCCTGCCTGCAATAGTAGTAGACTCGCCAACTTTAAGGGCATTTAAGTGGTCACTGGATAGACATATGGATGAAAATGGAATAGTGTAGGTCAGATAGGCTTCAGATGGTTTCACAGGTCGACGCAACATCGAGGGCCGAAGGGTCCGTACTGCGCTGTAGTGTTCTATGTTCTAAATAGCTCTCAGTGCACTGGCCTATTGGCTGTTAAGGTGGGGTTAGAAGTAGTCAATGTTTTGTTTCATAAAATAATTTGTAGATGGATGTTGTTCAAATTTTTACTTTAACCAAGCAAACTAAAAGAGAGCGCATATCTCTTCAGAGGCTCAATATTTTGTGATGTAGAAATGAGTCAAAATTTGGGAAGGTCCAAAGTTTTATCCCTGGATGAACTGGTTGCTGTGAGTCAAGCACATATTAATAATCTTATTAGTGTCACAAGTAGGCTTACATTAACACTGCAACGATGTTACTGCAAAAATTCCCGAGTCGCCACACTATGGCACCTGTTCGGGTACACTGAGGGAGAATTCGGAATGTCCAATTTACCTTACAAGCTCGTCTTTTGGATTTAGTAGGAGGAAACACACGCAGACACGGGGAGACTCCGCACAGACAGTGACCCCAGCTGGGAATCGAACCTGGGTCCCTGGTGCTGTGAAGCAATAGTGCTAACCACTGTGCTACCATGCCGACATCATAAACTAGATGAGGGGGACCAGTGTTACACCAGTGATCCTCATAAAGAACTATGGAGTTTACGCACAGCAAGACTCCATGTGCTAAAAATCAAAGAAACTCTTTTTTTGTTTACTTTGCAGTGATTTTTGTTGACGGTTAAATATTGGCTAGGGTACCAGAGGGAATTCTCCCTCTGCTTCAACAAAGTCAGATATTTTACCTTCATCAAGGGTGGGCAGGATTTACCTTTATCCGAAAAGCAGCATTTCCAAAATTGCATCACCCAATTGCATCACTTCTTCGTCAGTACTGCATGAAGGTGACAGACAGTCTGACTTTGTGCTCAAATCTCTGGAGTGGGACTCAAACCCTTCTGGTTCAAAGGTGATACTGAGCCATGATTTGCATCTATTATTTGTATAACGATTCAGGGTAGAAATGAGTGATTTCTGTAATTGCCTAACAGTTTAGTATTCCATCAAATACTTCATTTTGTTTCCTGGTGCCGATGGGGTTCCTGTAAAGGTTACCATCATTCCACTTTGCAGGCCAGTGTTACGTTAGTTTTCAAGATAATTGTTTTGATGATTTATTGAATTGGAAAAATGTTCTATAAGGGAAGGTTCATAAATCTGGTCAGTGTGAAATGCCTTTCTTGAGACCATATTTCTTCTTTTAGACGGAAGATATTTTTAATCCTAGCCTTTCTATTCAGCTGTTCTTGTTGGTGTACTGTGGTCAGTGAGGGGCAGGCAAGATGAAAAGTTTTCTTAGTGTCAGAAATTGGGTTCTAGCTGATACGGTTTTTACAAGATCAAGTGAGTAATGTAGTCAAGGGCTTTTCCAGATAGCTTTACCATTTCCAGCCAAACAGTAAGTCTGCCTATAACCAGTCAACAATTATATCAGGCTGATTGGCTAAGGACACAATAGGGTTGTCACCTCGACCACATTGGACTGCATTATTTGGGAAAACAGAGGCTTTAAAATGACTGGAAACTGATGAAAATGAATTTTAAAAACCTGACTGCAGCAGCAAGTGGAGTAAATTAATTCAATTTTGGGGAAAAAACAAGACTCTTACCGTTTGCTAAATCTCTTTATGGTCCTGTGACGCAGCGGGTAATGCCCCTCCCTCTAAACCAGAAGCTCCAGGTTTGAGTCCCACTCCATGATTTGATGACCAGGGAAGTTGCATTCACAACATGACCAGGTTGTGTATCCGCCTGTGAATCCTTCCAACACCCACTTCTGGCTAGCAGTAAGTTCCTGGTCAGCCATATGGTGAAATTAATATTGGCGCCTCTAGCATCTCAATCCATAGCTCCAGATTACAACATGTATGTAAAAGCACAAGTTGCCACAACAAAGGGCAGCACGGTGGCCTAGTGTTTAGCACAGCTGCCTCACGGCGCTGAGGTCCCAGGTTCGATCCCGGCTCTGGGTCACTGTCCGTGTGGAGTTTGCACATTCTCCCCGTGTCTGAGTGGGTTTCACCCCCACAACCCAAAAATGTGCAGAGTAGGTGGATTGGCCACGCTAAATTGCCCCTTAATTGGAAAAAATAATTGGGTAATCTAAATTTTTAAAAAAAGTTGCCACAACAACTCTAATCCCCTGAGTGAATTGTAACACACTGCCATACCTCTTCATGACAGATCTGGCATAACGCAAACAGCTGTACGTTTTATTCCACTAATCAATCTGCCCAAATTGTCTGTAAAACAGTAACCTACCTAATTTGGGAAGTCTCACTATTTTTTTTTTCCTTAAATTTAGAGTGCCCAATTCTTTTTCTCCCCAATTAAGGGGCAATTTTAGCGCGGCCAGTCCACCTAGCCTGCACATCTTTGGGTTGTGGGTGCGAGACCCACGCAGACACGGGAAAATGTGCAAACACCACATGGACAGTGACCCGGGGCCGGGACTGAACCTGGGTCCTCGGTGCCATGAGGCAGCAGTGCTTTTTTAAAAATAAATTTAGAGTACCCAATTATTTTTTCCAATTAAGGGGCAATTTAGAGTGGCCAATCCGCCTACCCTGCACATCTTTGGGTTGTGGGGGTGAAACCCACGCAGACACGGGGAGAATGTGCAAACTCCACACGGGCAGTGACCCAGGGCCGGGATTTGAACCCAGGTCCTCAGTGCCGTAGGCATTAATGCTAACCACTGTGCCACCGTGCTGCCCTGAGGCAGCAGTGCTAACCACCGCGCCGCCCCCAAGTCTCACTTTTCTTTCCTCTGGTCTAATGCTGGACGGGCATGTCATTTGCATACCTAACATTAGGTTCCCAAAGCAACTGTTCGACTCTAAACTTGGTCGCAACAGGAGACTCCCAGGGGGACACTGGAAATGCTTTAGGAATGTCCTCAATGCATCCCCGAATTGGTTAAACTTTCCTACCAGCTTTAGGGAGAGCCTGGCTTGTGACTGCAACTTTAGCATTGGTGCTCAGTAAACTCCCTCAGACTGATGCCACAGTTCAAGAATGCAAACCACCCTTCACATGGGTGCTATAGTTCTAGAACGTGACACCTTTCATACTGACACCACAGTTCTAGACCGTGCAAGCCCCCCCTTCCTGCTGATATATATTTTCAAATTGAGGCTTGGGAATTTCTAAACCAGCTTTGTCTCACACCAGGCTCTCTCATACAAATGCTGATGGTGTCAACCCTGAAGAAGGCAACAATGTATACGAAGCAAACTTTCCTGCAAGTCCATACTCATTGAATGTTTGTGTTAATGTGGAGCATTGACCAAATTAAACCTTATTGAGATTATAGAGAGCTTTTAAATACTGTGCTCACAGAGAAAATGTAGTTTTAAAGAAAATGTAAAGGGGTTTGTGTTGCTCAAAGGTGTTTAATTAGTATCTTGTGAATTTAACATGTTTCCCGCAACTCCCTTTTAAGAGGCAGAGGAATTGAATCAATAATGTAAATGTGTAATCTCTATATTTTAGGAAATGTTGTTCCTATTTCTTGAATACTAGGCCATAATTGAGGAATATTTGATCTTTGAACTAATCATGATGCACACTGCACAAATAATTAACTGCAGTTGTCTCCTTTTGAGAGTTTTAATATATTTTCCATGATTTACATTTGCTGGTTCACTCCTCCATAAACAGCCAGAATTTTCTATTTTTATGTTACCTGGATTTTGTTCATATTTGTTATTTTTAGTTTTATCTGAAATAAATTGGATAAGTTATTCTGGCCCGTTTATTTGAATGCATTCCTTATTAATATTCTACTGTAGGATTTCAAATTCACAGTCAAAACTGTTTGTAGCTTATTCGGGAAATGGTGTAATATGTTGGGAGTGTTAATCTTCAGCCCTGAGACTGTACCCCTCTAATTCTGGCCTCTTAGTCATGTTTGATTTAAATTACTCTACCATTGGTGGCCATGCCTTCAGCTGCCTTGTCCCTAAGTTCTGGAATTCCCCCATGACCCCTCTGCCTTCTGTACCTTTCTCTCCGCTTCTCCTCCTCTAAGATACCCATTTAAAAACCTTTGACCCAGGCTTATGACCATCTTGTCTTAATATCACCACCTCTGCTTCAGTGACAAATTTTGCTTGCTAATATTCTTGTGAAGCACCTTGGGATGTTTCATCACACAACAATACTATATAAATGTGAGGCATTGCTGTGAGTTATAGATTAGATTTGAATATTCTGTGATTTTTGGGATGCTTCGGGGCATAGGTTTAAGGTTTGTGGGGCAAAGTTTAGAGGATATGTGCGAGGCATTTTTTTTTTACACAGAGGGTGGTGAGTGCCTGGATAGCGTTGCCAGGGGATGTTGTGGAAGCCGATAAATTAATGGCGTTCAAAAGGCATCTTGACAAACACATGGATAGGATTGAAGTAGAGGGATACGGCTGTGATGAACGGTATTTACCTTTAATACCTTGCCCCTTTAAGAGGCTTGGAACCCTGGGGGACTCTGCCTCTGGCTACGCCCTCAGGAAACAGTATATAGGATAAGGCTCCATGTGGCGAGCATACTTCTCTCGAATGCTGTCCTGTTCTCTGTATATTAAAGCCTTTGATTACCGACCTCGCTCTCGCGTCGTAATTGAGAGTGCCTCAACGGCACAAGGAAGAGCTGAGGCCTTTGGTCAAGGTTAGTGATGCACAATCAATGGACACGAAACGTAGATGTGATCCAAACGATAGGCTTTATTGCACAAGATGTGTGCCGGCAGCAGACGTACAGAAGAAAGGCCGACTGCCGGGACGCACGGGTTCTTATATCCCGCCTCGTAGGCGGAGCTACCTACCTCTCAGCCAATCGGCTGAGAGGCACATGACTTACCCGGGCCAATGGGCAGCGAGTGCTCTGCACCAATAGCAGCTCACTTCCAGGTACCGTGATACCCCTAGTCATACTACCACAGTTAGTATCTTGACTGATACAGGCTTGAAGGGCCTGTTCCTGTGCTCTATTGTTCTTTGTTCTTTGACACTGAATTTCTGATCATGTTTATGTTAAGTGGACCAACTATTAGGTCGAACACTCTGAAAGCAAGGATTAATTCAATTGTCACACGTAGTTTTATAAATCCTATTACTGGATTGTTTTACACATCCAGATATATTATTTACTTTATTTCAGTTGTTTAAATGTTACAAGGACAAAACCTTTCTGTAAAATGCAGGAATTTGAATTTAAAAGACGTACAGTTGTGCGACTTTGATAATGACTTTGAACAACCTGACCCCTAAAGTGTTCCCAGTTGAGACTGAAGAGTTTCTTAAGTCATTCTCTCAAAAGTGCTTTTTGCAAATGTAATGGGCTTGATTTTAACCCTCGCACAGCAGTGTTTAAAATCAGGCCATAGTCACACAACAGTTACTGTAGTGTACATTTATTAATGATTAAATTGTTATTTAAAAACCAAGTTATTTAAAAAAAAATGTTTTAAATTTAGAGTACACAATTATTTTTTTTCTAATTAAGGTGCAATTTAGTGTGACCAATCCATCTAACCTGCACATCTTTGTGCTGTGAGGAGTAAAACTCATGCAGACACGGGGAAAATGTGCAAACTGCACACGCACAGTGACCCGGGGCCGAGATCGTAACTGGGACCTCGGTGCTATGAGGCAGCAGTGCTAAGCACTGTGCCAAATGCAGTGAGTTATAAGTAGTTATGTAGCTTTGTAGGGATGAGGAATACTTGATGGGAACAATTGCTTGCCCTGGTCAGGTTATTGGGGGGGTAGGAATAATTCATAGAATCATAGAATTTACAGTACATAGAGTGCAGGAGGCCATTTGGCCCATCGAGTCTGCACCAGCTCTTGGAAAGAGCACCTTACTTAAGCCTACACCTCCACACCTCCACCCTATCCTGTAATCCAGCAGCCCCACCTAACCTAAGGGTAATTTAGCATGACTAATCCACCTAACCTGCACACCTTTGGATTTGTGGAAGTAAACCGGAGCACCCGGAGGAAACCCACGCAGACACTGGGAGAACGTGCAGACTTCGCACAGACAGTGACCCAAGATGGGAACCGAACCTGGGACCCTGGAGCTGTGAAGCAACTCTGCTAACAGCTGTGCTACCGTGCCACCCTACCCTAGAAAGCCAAGGTGTTTGGTGGATCGCCTTGCAAGACAAAGAAGACCAAACACAACAAAGGTGTTGGGGGATCTGAATAATTGCTTTCGCCAGTCACGGTGTTGGGCGATTGTGGTGGGCTGAGGATAAGCTACTTCAAACAGCAATAGGTTCTCGTGTATTGTAAAAAAAATAGGTCATGACAGTTAGTCCACAAGCTGGTCTGGTTGTAGGCGTTGAAGTTGGGGTGGATGGCCTGTAGGAGGAGGCTCAGACCACATGCTGCACCTCCAACATCTTGTGTGTCCTGTTTATTATTCGTTCTCACTTGCAGATGCCCTACATGTGGTTAGAGTGATCGTGGGAGTTTTTGAACAGTATCACAAAAGCGGGTTGCATTTCCTGGTTTCCTAATACAAGTGTTTTTTTTAATATAAGGAGTTCCAGCAGTCTTGGGTTTCACCCAGAACTCCTCCTGTTTTCTGCACTCTGACCCTGCTGGAAAGTATGTGTGTGGCTATTCAGATAAACACTGGTTAAGGACAAAATTTGACTTGACTGATGCCAACCATTGCTGAAGTCCTGTTGTCACACTGCTGTCTATACATTAGCATTTGAGGAACGCGTATTGGAGAATGGATCAGCACCTTTTTCAAGAGGAGCAACTAAAGAATTCACTAAATTGCTGAAATCTTCAGGTAAAATTCAACCCATGAGGATTTTTAATGGAGATGAATGTTAATGCCATAAAGGAAATTTGTGCCCTACAACTTTAATTCCTGATGACAGTGGACCTTAAACGGTGGTAACAACATTTTGGCACACACACTATGATTTGTTTGGCCAAGTTATAAAGTGCAGATGCTACATTTAGCGAAGAATGCAAGATGATGCAATTCACGAGAATAAATCAGAACTGCCACAGGGAAGCTATTGGACAGCAACATTTGCTTATGGAATGTGTGCCAGCAAAACCTGGTTGAAAAGGGTTTGTATAAAGTAAAAGCTTATGGTTTATGTTGTACACTACATAGCAAGTCATATTTAAAAGATCCTGTTCATGCAGTAAGGAATTGATTTCTGCATTGTCAGTTTCTGTCAGCACAAAGATAATTGGCGTTGTCTTTTATAGTGAAACAGAAGCACACCCAGCCTCAATGGCAATGCTGAGCACAATTCACACATCACGAGTAATGTACTGAGCCTATGGGCTACACTATGGGATAGCTGGCCTCACTGAACTCTGACATTAGCTCCAGAAAGATTACAGAAGGAAGAGTGTTCAAAGTGATTGTGAATGAGTTTGGAGTCTCCTGCCCAATAGGCTGTTTGATGTGTCACTGAATTCCGCTGACCAGAAAAATTTCAAACCTGTTCTCTGCTAAGTTGACTCCTCTTAGTGAAGCAAGTGATGGGGCTACCAGTTGGTCTCAGAAACCCAAAGCTGGGACAAGTGTGGGGGACAATGGATACTTCAGGGCTGCCTCTACTAATGTTGCAAAGTGCATGTCTGACTGTCGGGCAATGACTTGGATCAGGCCTGACTGATGTTCTCCAGAACAAATGGCGTGCTGACCATTGAGCCATCCTGCATAGACTGTATGGAGCAGGAATGAATGGAATTAGTTTTTTTTAAAATACATTTAGAGGACCCAACTTTTTTTTTTCCCCAAGGGGCAATTTAGCGTGGCCAATCCACTTGACCTGCACATCTTTGGGTTGTGGGGGTGAAACCCACGTAGACACGGGGAGAGAATAGGGGAGTGAATGGAATTAGACTTGATGACAAGTCAGTACCCTTGGGAGAGGAGTAGAAAAATTACTCTATTGTAGTTATTGTTCCTGATTGCTGGTGCCAGTTGGATTGGATTTGTTTATTGTCACGTGTACCGAGGTACAATGAAAAGTATTTTTCTGCAAGCAGCTCAACAGATCATTTAGTACATGGGAAGAAAAGGGAATTAAACAAAATTCAAGAAAATACATAATAGGGCATCACAAGATATACAATGTAACTACATAAGCCTTGGCATCGGATGAAGCATACAGAGTGTAGTGTTAATGAGGTTAGCCCATAAGAGGGTCATTTAGGAATCTGGTGACAGTGGGGAAGAAGCTGTTTTTGAGTCTGTTCGTGCGTGTTCTCAGACTTCTGTATCTCCTGCCCGATGGAAGAAGTTGGAAAAGTGAGTAAGCCGGGTGGGAGGGATCCTTGATTATGCTCCCCGCTTTCCCCAGGCAGCTGGAGGTGTAGATGAAGTCCATGGATGGGAGGCAGGTTCATGTGATGGACTGGGCGGTATTCACGACTCTCTGAAGTTCCTTGCGGTCCTGGGTCGAGCAGTTGCCATACCAGGCTGTGATGCAGCCCGATAGAATGTTTTCTATAGTGCATCTGTAAAAGTTGGTAAGGGTTAATGTGGACATGCCGAATTTCCTTAGTTTCCTGAGGAAGTATAGGCACTGTTGTGCTTTCTTGGTGATAGCTTCGACGTGAGTGGACCAGGACAGATTTTTGGAGATGTGCACCCCTAGGAATTTGAAACTGCTAACCATCTCCACCTCGGCCCCGTTGATGCTGACAGGGGTGTGTACAGTACTTTGCTTCCTGAAGTCAATGACCAGCTCTTTAGTTTTGCTGCCATTGAGGGAGAGATTGTTGTTACACCACTCCACCAGGTTCTCTATCTCCCTCCTGTATTCTGACTCGTCGTTATTCGAGATCTGGCCCATTATGGTTGTATCGTCGGCAAACTTTAAAAGTCCAGTTAGCACGAGAAACGTTGCCAATACAGAGTGGTTCCAGCAAACACTTCACTCTCAAGTTTAATAATGTAACCCTTTATTTTTTTGTAACCATTTTATTAATGGTTTTATAACAATAAATGATACAAATGTAAACATAGTTCAGTGCATAACCCATCCCTCCATCCTCCACTGTTCCTGCCTAATCTAGACACAAAATAGCCTAACTCCCCCTTACACTACCTCCTTATTGAATCTGCTGACAGTGAACGAACCCTAACATTGATCCTCTCAGGGCGAACTTAATTTTCTCATGTCTAAGAAACCCAGCCATGTCGTGAACCCAAACCCCTGATTTCAGGGGCTTCAAGTCCCTTCGCACTGGCAATATCCATCTCCGGGCTACCAAGGAGGCAAAGGCCAAAACGTCAGCCTCTCTCACCCCCTGGACTCCCAAATCTTCTAAAACTCCAAAAATTGCAGCCTCTGGACTCGGCGGCACCTTCGTTTTTAGCACTGTGGACATGACATCTGCAAATCCCTGCCAGTATCCCCTAAGCTTTGGGCATAGCCAAAACATGTTGACATGGTTTGCGGCCCCTCCTGCACATCTCCCCACCTGTCCTCCATCCCAATAAACTTGCTCATCTGGGCCACCGTCATGTGTGCCCGGTGAACCACCTTGAATTGTATCAGGCTGAGCCTGGCACATAATAGGGACGTGTTGTCTCTGCTCAGTGCACCTTCCCACAGACCCGCATCTATTTCCCATCAGCTCGTATTTAGCTCACCTATCTGGGTTTCCTCCCACTCCATAAGTTCTTTATAAATTTCCGAAACCTTCCCCTCCCCCACCCCCATTGTAGAAACTACCTTGTCCTCTATCCCCTGTGTCGGTAGAAGCGGAAAGGTCGAAACCTGCCTTCGTGCAAAATCCCTTATCTGCAGATATCGAAACCCATTACCTCCCGGCAATTCAAACTCCTCCTCCAAACCCTCTAAACATGGAAAGCTCCCATCAATAAATAGATCAGTTAGCCTCTCAATCCCTGCTCTCTGCCATCTCCGAAACCCCCCTCCATCCAGCCTCCCTGGGACAAACCTGTGGTTGCCACAAATTGGAGCCCACACTGATGCTCCCTCCACTCCCATATGCTTCTGTCTCTGCCCCCAAACTCTCAAGAGCTGCCACTACCACTGGGCGTGTGGAGTACCAGGCCAGCAAGACCAATGCTAATGTAACCCTTTTATACCGATTGCAGGAATCCTGATCGTTGAGGCCTGGCCTTTCAAATTGGCAGTGTGTTTAAAAAAAAATCCTTCATTTATATAGCAGCTTTCATGACCGCCTGATGTCTCGAAACACTTTAGGGTTATGAAGTACTTTTGAAGTGTAGTCACTATTGTAGTGTAGAAAACGTAGCAGTCAATTTACTCATGGTAAACTCTACAAACAGCAGTGTGACGATGATTGGATCATATGATGTTGATTGAGGAATAAATATTGGCCAAGACACTGGGGACAGCTTGCCTGCATTTCTTTGAAATAGTGTAATCCACCTGAGAGGGAAGATGGCGCCTCCAAAAATGCAGCACCCCCTCTGTACGACACTGAAGAATGTTTTGATCTTGTTTGTGTGACTCCGGGTTCCTTGGAGTGCCTCTTTTGCATCACACCTGTAATGGGGTTTGAAAAGCTCACAGTAATTTTTATAAGCTGTGAATCCTGAATTGAGTTACATTTAGCACTTGATGCTACTGTTTTGCCAAGCACTCCATTATTGATCTCCACTAGACTTCCTAGGAAGTCACTGAGAATAATGAGGACAAATACCAGGTGTGTTTAAATGAAATGAAAATCGTTTATTATCACGAGTAGGCTTCAAATGAAGTTACTGTGAAAAGCCCCCAGTCGCCACATTCCGGCACCTGTTCGGGGAGGCCGTTACGGGAATCGAACCGTGCTGCTGGCCTGCTTGGTCTGCTTTCAAAGCCAGCGATTTAGCCTGTGCTAAACAGTCAAGGAAAGGTCAAAGTTTTGTTGTTCTTGCCGTAGATGATACCTGACCTACTGAGAATGATGCTCATTTTCAATCAGACTCGCTCTAACGTGGCTTCTAAACGAGGCGATTAACAACCGGGTGAGAAGCAAAACCAGGATGAGAAGAAAATCCTATCAGTGACAGCTGAGTTGGCCAACTTCCGTTTTCTAGACATGGGTAACTTGGAACACCTAAAGTTGTGAAAGTGTCTACAGTCACTGTGTTCATGATGAATTGTTGATTTATTTCTAAACTGTTATTCAGCTAAAACAATGTTGTTGTATTTTCAGATCAATTACTCGCTCCTACTACAGGAATTCTGTTGGGGGTCTGCTAATGTTTGATGTGACCAATCGGAAGTCATTTGAGAATGTCAGGGAGTGGCTGACAGAAGTCAATAACCATGTCTATCCAAGCAAGACGATCTTCGTTCTGGTTGGGCATAAAAGTGACTTAACGGACGACCGTGATGTTTCCCGTGAAGAAGCAGAGAAGTTGGCAGAGACGCTGGATCTGAATTACATTGAGACTTCAGCCAAAAATAACACTAATGTCGACCTGGCATTTATGAAATTAACAGAATGTATTTATGATTCTATGAAAGTGGGAGAGATTTCACTGGAGGATGGTTGGGATGGAGTCAAACGAGGATTTAATCCGCAAGTACTAGAAAGGCCAAAGGAGGAAAAGCAAAGTGATTGTAATTGTTAACTTGGCCTTGGGTGTAATTCATGACTCACTATATTAATAGGAGGCTAGCCACTTGCAACATATATTTGCATCTTGCGATTGTATCTTATTAATTCTCCCACCCAGTTAGAAGAAGTGGAATTAACACTGCAAGAGATTTAGAAACCCAGCAATCATTAACCACAAAACTTGCTCATAATAAGGGTGGAGTGGAGGTGCAAATTCCAGGAACAGGAGTAATATTTTAAAAGAGAGAATTTGCTTGTGCACTCGTGTGCTTTTACATCCAACAGTATGTGAAAGAAATTGAATACCGTAGTTTCTGGCCATTGTAGGATCTTTTCATTAAGCAGCAAGTTTAATGGGAGCAGATAGAGACTTGGTCAGTGAAGAGCAGCTCAAAATTGGATTTAAAAAATCTAATATCTTTGGCTGGTCCAACTTAATGGTGATATACAGGAATCGGGACCGGGTGTGTGCCAGATTTGGGAGTTTTGTGGATTTTGGGTCCTAGGCCAAGCTTGAACTTGTAATACATAAGGATAAAAGGGTTTGTCCAAATTGCTACCTGGGGCGCCAGTTTCAAACGTAGCCGGTTTTCAGGTCCATCTGGATTTTGGGGCACCGGATACGGGATCCAGAACCTGTATTTCCAGGTTAATCTGTTGTATAGTTGTCAGGAGTTTCATGTACGTGTGATTCACACAGCTTCATTATTATTTCTGCTCATTGGGTTTTGTTGTCTGTATACTTTTGGACTTTGGTAACTGATCTCGTAGCAGTTTTTTTGTGACTGCAGAGATTTCACCTTCGTAAATGGAAGGGAAAACAATAGCACAATGCAGCAAATAATTACATTTGTTCAATGAGGCAATACCTGTTGATTTGAAGGAAATAAAAAATATTTTCAAAACCTGTATTCAATAATGTTAAAGAGATGGCATCTCGTTCGTGGTCAAGTGCTTCTGTACAAGGGAAGAGTAAAATCAGGGATTGCCCCTGATTGTTGGCTGTGCTTGCTAGTGGACCTATTGGGTAAGAAGAGGATGAGGCTTCACAGTCAAACAGCTAGAATGAAGAACTTGGTCTCCGTGGACAAGTTATAGAGACATTTAGACATGGAAGGAGGCCATTCAGCCCACCGAGTCCATGCCGGCTCTCTGTGGATCAATCAAGCCAATCCCAACACCCAGTCGATCCCTGTGGCCCCACAGTTACTGGAGGACTTTCTCATTTTTTTTAACCAAACAATTTTATTGAGGTATTTTTCAGCATTGTAAACAGTTACACATAACAATAAAAAAAAGGCAAAAATGTGCAAACATCAACGTAAAATCAATACTTCAAGCGAACCATACTGCACAAGCCCGCTCCTCTTCCATCGACAATACCCGCCTATTTATCCCTCCTACTCTACTCTAATCTCCCCCTCCCTCCCCTGCTGATGTTCACTCTCCCGTGAAGAAGTCAATGAATGGTTGCCACCTTTGGGCGAACCCCAGTACAGATCCCCTCAAGGCGAATTAAATTTTTTCCATACCCAGAAAACTTGACATGTCCGAAAGCCATAGCTCAGTCTTCGGAGGTTTTATGTCCCTCCATGCCAGCAGTATTCGTCGCCGGGCTATCAGGGAAGCAAAGGCCAGAACATCGGCCTCTTTCTCGCCCTGGACTCCTGGGGTCTTCCGAAACCCCAAAAATTGCCACCCCTGGGCTCATCACCACCCTTGTTTTTAGCACCCGGGACATGATCCCTGCAAATCCCTCCCAGTACCCCCTAAGCTTAGGACATGCCCAAAACATGTGAACGTGGTTTGCTGGTCCTCATCTGCATCTAGCGCACTTATCCTCTACCCCAAAGAACTTGCTCATCTGAGCTACCATCATGTGGGCCCGGTGAACGGCCTTAAATTGAATCAGGCCGAGCCTGGTACATGTTGCGGTTGAGTTTACCCTACTCGGGGCTTCTGCCCACAGCCTGTCCTCCATCTCCCCGTCAAGCTCCTCCTCCCATTTGAGTTTCAGTTCCTCCGTCTGGGACTCTTTCCCCCTTCATGAGCACCTTATAAATATCTGAGACTCTACCCTTCCCTCCTTTCCCCCCTAGAGACTATTCTGTCTTGGATCCCCAATGGTGGGAGGCGTGGGAAGGATGGGACCTGTCTGCGGACAAAGTCCCGCATCTGTAAGTACCTGAAATCATTTCCCCTTACCAGACCAAATTTCTCCTCCAAGCCCCTCAAACTCGCAAAGCTCTCCTCCAGGAACATATCGCTCACCCCCGCCCGCCGCCATGTTCGAAACCCCCCATCCATGTTGCCGGGGGCAAATCGATGGTTATCACATATTGGAGCCCAGACAGACGCACCCACCTCCCCTACAAGCCTCCTCCATTGGCCCCATATCCGCAGGGCTGCCCCCACTACCGGGCTGGTGGAGTACCTGGCTGGCGACAGCGGTAGGGGAGCCGTGACCAAGGCTGCCAAACTGGTGCCCCTGCATGAAGCTGCCTCCACCCGCTCCCAGATAGACCCCGTAACCACCATCCACTTCCTTATCATGGCTATGTTAGCTGCCCAGTAGTAGTTGATCAGACTCCGCAATGCCAGCCCTCCCTCGCTGCGGCTCCTCTCAAGCATCGCCTTCTTCACCCATGGGGATTTTCCCGCCCAGACAAAGCTCATGATGATTTTGCCAGTCCTTTTGAAGAAGGACTGTGGGATAAAGATTGGGAGGCACTGGAAGATGAACAGGAATCTAGGGAGGATTATCATCTTTACAGTCTGCACCCTCCCTGCCAACGACAGCGGGAGTGCATCCCATCTCCGAAACTCTCCCTTCATTTGTTCCACGACCCTGGTCAAATTTAACTTGTGCAACCTGCCCCAGTCTCGTGCCACCTGGATTCCCAAGTACCGGAAACTTTCCTCAACCAGCCTAAATGGCAGCTCCTTCAGTCTATTCTCCTGGCCCCTTGCCTGCACCACAAACATCTCATTCTTGGCCATATTTCATTTGTACCCTGAAAACCGGCCGAACTTCCTCAGTGTTTCCAGTATACTTTCCATCCCGCCCAATGGGTCCGACACGTACAGGAGCAGGTCGTCTGCATAGAGAGAGACCCTATGTTCCACCCCGCCCCTGGTAATTCCCTTCCATCCCTTTGCAGCTCTCAACGCAATCGGCAAAGGCTCTATGGCCAACGCAAACAGCAACGGGGAGAGTGAGCATCCCTGTCTGGTCCCGCGATGTAGTCTGAAATAATCTGACAC
Source organism: Scyliorhinus canicula (assembly GCF_902713615.1). NCBI lineage: Eukaryota > Metazoa > Chordata > Chondrichthyes > Carcharhiniformes > Scyliorhinidae > Scyliorhinus > Scyliorhinus canicula. The sequence goes on from NC_052146.1 coordinate 93,994,752, forward strand.
TACCCTGTTCATCCTAATGCTAGCTTTTGGGGCCTGGAACAGTAGTCTGACCCAATTCACCAGTCCCTCCCTGAACCCAAACCACCCCCCAGCACCTCCCACAGATAGCCCCACTCCACCCAATCAAAGGCCTTCTGAGCGTCCATTGCCACCACTACCTCCACCTTCTTGCCCGTCGGGGGCATCATGATCATATTAAGCAATCTTCTCAAGTTAGCTGTCAGCTGCCTGCCTTTCACGAAACCTGTCTGATCGTCCCCAATCACCTCCGGTCCGCAGTCCTCAATTCTAATCGCCAGGACCTTTGCCAGGGACTTGGCATCCATATTGATCAGGGAGATTGACCTGTATGACCCGCAGGATTCCGGGTCCTTGTCCCTCTTCAGTATCAGCGAGATGGTGGCTTGCGACATGGTCGGTGGCAGAGTCCCTCTGTCCCTTGCCTCATTAAAAACCCTTGTCAAGACCGGTCCCACTAACTCAGAGAACTTCTTGTAAAACTCTACTGGGTATCCATCCGGCCCTGGGGCTTTCCCTGACTGCATGGCCTTCAGGCCCCCCAATACCTCCTCCACTCTAATCGGGGCCCCCAGCCCGTCTACTAGTCCCCCGCCTACTTTGGGAATGTTAGCCTGTCCAGGAACCTTTTCGGCTCCTCCGCGGGCTCCGAAGTATACAGCTTACTATAAAAGTCCCGGAATACCTTATTCAGTCCTGCCAGGTCCTCCACTCTGCTCCCCTCCCCATCAATCACTCTACTTATTTCCCTGGCCGCCTCCCTCTTCCTGAGTTGCTGCGCTAGCAATCTGCTGGCCTTCTCCCCATGCTCATGCACCACTCCCCTCGCCTTCCTAAGTTGTTCCACGGCCCTACTTGTGGATAGCGCCCCCAGTTCCGCCTGTAATCTCCGCCTCTCCCTGAGTAGTTCCTCCCCTGGGGACCCCACATGCTCCTCGTCTATCTGATACATTTCCCACAGGGTCGCTGCTGAAACCTCCCCCGTATCGTTCACCTGCATGTAGTTTTGCATACACTTCCGAAGTCTCTCACTTATCCCCATCTCGCCCACTGAACTCCCGGGTCTTTGACACACCAAAAATCGCCACCTCTGAACTCGGCACCACTCTTGTCTTTCGTACCTTGGACATGGCGTCGGCAAATCCTTGCCAGAATCCCCTAAGCTTCGGACATGCCCAAAACATTAGACATGATTTGCGGCCTTCCTGCACACCGTCCATAGCTGTCCTCCACCCCTTCGAAAGACCTGCTCATCCGGACCACAGTCATGTGTACCATTATCGGTGGACCATTATCAGGCTGAGCCTGGCACATGATGAGGATGTGTTGAGCACCCTCTTCCAGACCTGCCTCTAGTTCCTTGCCCAACTCATCCTCCCATTTAAGCTTTACCTCCCCTATCTGGGTTCCCTCCCACTCCATGAGTTCTTTATACCTTTCTGAGACCTTCCCCTCCCCCACTCCCACTTTCAAAACTACCTTGTCCTGTATCCCCTGAGGTGGTAGAAGTGGAAAGGTTGAGACTTGCCTCCGTGCAAAGTCCATCACCTGCAGATAACGGAACCCATTCTCTCCTGACAGTTCAAACTCCTCCAAGCACGGAAAGCTGCCATCAACTAACAATCCCTAACCACTCGATCCCAGCTCGCTGCCAACTCCGAAACCCCACATCCAGCCTCCCTGGCACAAACTGGTGGTTACCACAAATTGGAGTCCACACTGACGCTTCCCCCCACTCCCATATGTTTCTGCCACTGTCCCCACACCCTCATAGCCACCACCACGTCCGGGCTTATGAGTAACGGGCCGGCAAGAACAGCAAAGGTGCCGTTACCAGTGCCCCCATGTTTGTGCCCTTACATGATGCTGCCTCCACCCACTCCCTCACTGACCCCCTGCCCCACTACCCACTTCCTAATCTATATTTGCTGGCCAATAATAGTTCCTAAAGTTCAGTGGGGCAAACCCAACTCCAACCCCCACCCCTCTCTCAGCTCCGCTCCAACAGCACCTTCTCTGCACGTGGGGCTTTACCCGCCCATACGAACCCAGAGATCACTGCATTGACCCTCTTTAAAAAAGGCTTTTGGAATAAAAAGAGGGAGACACTGGAATATGAATAAAAATCTCGGGAGAACTGTCGTCTTTATGGTCTGTACCCTCCCCGCCAGTGACAACGGGAACATGCCCCACCTCAGAAAGTCGCCCTTCATCTGCTCCACTAACCGGGCCAAATTTAATTCATGTAACTGCTCCCACTCCTGCGCCACCTGGATTCCCAAGTATTGAAAACTCTCTCCCAGCACTTTGAACGGCATCCTCCCTAATCTCCTCTCCTGCCCCCTTGCTTGAATCACAAAGATCTCATTCTTGCCCATATTCAATTTATAACCCGAAAACCAGCAAACTCCCCTAGCATCTGCATAATCTCCAATCTCCCACCCCCCAAACGGGTCATAAATATACAGGAGTAGGTCTTCAGCATATAACGAGACTCTGCTCCCCCACACCCTACCCCCTGGACTAACACCTGCCAGTCCTTTGACGCTTTCAGCGCCATCGCCAATGGCTCTATAGCCAAGGCAAACAACAGAGGGGAGAGTGGACAACCCTGCCTCGTCCCCCGGTGCAACCTAAAATATTCTGAGCTCACTCGGTTCGTCCGCACGCTCGCCACCGGTGCCTGGTACAGCATCCCCTCCCAGTCGCCCAAACCCGAACCGTCCCAGGACCTCCCACAGGCATTCCTACTCCACCCGGTCAAAGCACTTCTGCGCATCCATAGTGATCACTACCTCCACCTCTCTACTCTTGGAGGGCATCATGATCACATTTAAGAGCCTCCTGACGTTGGCAGTAACTGCCTCCCTTTTACAAATCCCGTCTTGTCTGCCCCTATCATAAGAACATAAGAACTAGGAGCAGGAGTAGGCCATCTGGCCCCTCGAGCCTGCTCCGCCATTCAATTAGATCATGGCTAGTCTTTTGTGGACTCAGCTCCACTTTCCGGCCCGAACACCATAACCCTTAATCCCTTTATTCTTCAAAAAACTATCTATCTTTACCTTAAAAACATGTAATGAAGGAGCCTCAACTGCTTCACTGGGCAAGGAATTCCATAGATTCACAACCCTTTGGGTGAAGAAGTTCCTCCTAAACTCAGTCCTAAATCTACTTCCCCTTATTTTGAGGCTATGTCCCCTAGTTCTGCTGTCACCCGCCAGTGGAAACAACCTGCCCGCATCTATCCTATCTATTCCCTTCATAATTTTAAATGTTTCTATAAGATCCCCCCTCATCCTTCTAAATTCCAACGAGTACAGTCCCAGTCTACTCAACCTCTCCTCATAATCCAACCCCTTCAGCTCTGGGATTAACCTAGTGAATCTCCTCTGCACACCCTCCAGCGCCAGTACGTGCTTTCTCAAGTAAGGAGACCAAAACTGAACACAATACTCCAGGTGTGGCCGTACTAACACCTTATACAATTGCAACATAACCTCCCTAGTCTTAAACTCCATCCCTCTAGCAATGAAGGACAAAATTCCATTTGCCTTCTTAATCACCTGTTGCACTTGTAAACCAACCTTCTGTGACTCATGCACTAGCACACCCAAGTCTCTCTGAACAGCGGCATGCTTTAATATTTTATCGTTTAAATAATAATCCCGTTTGCTGTTATTCCTACCAAAATGGATAACCTCACATTTGTCAACATTGTATTCCATCTGCCAGACCCTAGCCCATTCACTTAACCTATTCAAATCCCTCTGCACACTTCCAGTATTCTCTGCACTTTTCGCTTTACCACTCATCTTAGTGTCATCTGCAAACTTGGACACATTGCCCTTGGTCCCCAACTCCAAATCATCTATGTAAATTGTGAACAATTGTGGGCCCAACACGGATCCCTGAGGGACACCACTAGCTACTGATTGCCAACCAGAGAAACACCCATTTATCCCAACTCTTTGCTTTCTATTAATTAACCAATCCTCTATCCATGCTACTGCTTTACCCTTAATGCCATGCATCTTTATCTTATGCAGCAACCTTTTGTGTGGCACCTTGTCAAAGGCTTTCTGGAAATCCAGATATACCACATCCATCGGCTCCCCGTTATCTACTGCACTGGTAATGTCCTCAAAAAATTCCACTAAATTAGTTAGGCATGACCTGCCCTTTACGAACCCATGGCATGCATTCCACTATTCCTGTGACCAAAATTGTGGCCAGCAATTTGGTGTGCACATTCAAAAGGGAGATTCGTCTGTATGACCTGCATTGTTCTGGGTCCTTCTGCTTCAGAATCAGGGAAATCGAAGCCTGTGACGTTGTTGGGCGAAGAACACTTCACTCCCTTGCCTCATTAAACGTCCTTACCATCAAAGGCCCCAGCACTCCAGAAAACTTCTTGTAAAATTCCACTGGGTACCCGGCCGGCCCTCGGCCTTGCCTGACTGCATAGCCTCTAATTCTTCCACTTCTTCAAAGAGCCAAATTGGGGCTCCTAGGCCCTCCACCAGCTCTTCCTCAAACAATGGAAACACCAATCTTTCCAAAAACTGCCTCATCCCCTCCACCCCAGCTGGGGATTCCGACTCGTACAGCCTACTGAAAAATTCCCTGAACACCCTGTTCACTCCCGCTGGGTCCAAGATCGTGTTCCCCCCTCTATCCTTCACTCTCCCTATCTCCTGATCCACCTCCCGTTTCCTAAGCTGGTGTGCTAACATCCTGCTGGCCTTCTCCCCATATTCATACACCGCCCCTCTCACTTTTCTCAACTGGCCCACCGCCTTCCCTGTAGATGGCAGACCAAACTCCATCTGCAGCTTCTGCCACTCCTTCAACAGCCCCGCCTCCGGGGTCTACGAGTACCTCTTGTCTACCTGAAGAATCTCCCGAACCAATCTGTCCATCTCTGCCCACTCTACCTTCTCCCTATGTGCCCGTATCAAAATAAACTCCCCCCTAACTACTGCCTTCAATGCCTCCCAAACCGTTGCTGCTGAAACCTCCCCTGTGTCATTTATCTCCACATATCTCCGAATGTCCTCCCTCACCCGCTCTCCTTATCTGCTAACAGTCCTACATCTAATCACCAGTGCGGGCATTGGCCCCCCTCCTTGCTCACCCATAAATCCACTCTGTGTGGGGCATGGCCTGACACTACAATCGTCAAGTATTTGGCGTTTACCACTCCTGCCACCAAAGCCCTATCCAAAACGTAAAAATTGATCAGGGAGTACACTTTGTGCACATGGGAGAAAAAAGAAAACTCCTTCGATCTCGGCCGCCCAGACCTCCACGGACCCACCCCTCCCATCTGCTTCATAAACTCTATACGTTCCTTCGCAGCCGCTGACGCCCTCCCTGTCCTCGAGCTCGACCGATTCAGCCTCGGATCCAAAACAGTGTTAAGTCCCCACCCCATGATAAGCCGATGCGAGTCCAGATCAGGAATCTTTACCAACACAGTGCGATATAACACTGTAATATATATTGCAATGTCATTTCATGGGTGTTCAGTATTTGAAAGTGGCAGATTGTATAAATGAAGATTGCAAGATAATATCACATTAAGTATTGTGGGGAACCTTAGTTCTAGAGGCAGCATGGTGGCCAGGGGTTAGCACTGCTGCCTCAGGGCGCCGCGGACTAGGGTTCGATCCCAGCCCTGGGTCACTGTCCCTGTGGGATTTGCACATTCTCCCCGTGTCTGACCCCCACAACCTCAAGATGTATCTGGTAGGTGAATTGGCCACGCTAAATTACCCCTTAATTGGAAAAAATAATTGGGTACTCTAAGTTTATCAAAAAAACTTCAGTATGATTTCTGTAAGAATTTATCCACACGTGTATCAGCATCAGTGAGTCATCATCGAACTGAAAAGTTAACTCTCTCTCTCTCCACAAATACTGTCTGACCCGCTGAGCTTTCCCAGCATCATGTTTTAATTTCCGTTTTCTAACATCTGTAGTGTTTTACTTTTTATTAGTGGCTGACCTCAACACAATTGGATGATAGTTACACGCAACAAAAATGATAGTGTGCAGATATCCGCTGACATTGATGAGTGAATCATGAAGAAACACTCTGCACTGGCAGCGTCTGTGGAACAGCAATGGAGTAGGAACAGCACATCAGTACCGATTCTGGGCCATTTGTCCTGTGCCAGTTGCGTTGTTTGTTATTTTGGAATAAATTTGAGGCCGCACCTGGAGCAGAGGTCCCAGGTCTATCAGGATAGAACGTAATGTGCATTCTGTACCCACAACTGTTCGCCTATTGCTCGTGGCTAATGCTGCTCTCACCTGGGGGGCATGCTGTACCAAGTATAACATCAGCCAAAAAGGAAAAGTGGAGAAGAAATCAGGGATAAATGTTTAAGAAAAATGCATTACATACATAAAAATAATTACATTTTAATAAATCTGACAACCTGTTGTTATTCATCATGTAGAAAGTGATGGGTCGGTATTCCTGAGCTGTACCTGCTGATATTGGAGATCCTTCTGGCATAGAGGTTGGCGAGAGTGGTGATTGGCATTGCCCTCAGACAGCTGACCTGTGCTGCGAATCTTTGTGGATATTAACAGTTTCCTTGTTATTATTCCAAAATGCATAATTCTGTTCATTTCTCTTAATTAGCCTTTAACAAAGCTTTAACATGCAATATTGTGCTGGGGTCAAACATTATAGCATGGCAGAATTAATCAGAGCAGATGCGGTAAAGGTCTATTATTGAGCTTTCTATCAGCGTACCTCCAGAGGAAGCAGGAAGCTTTTAACTGAAGGGAGTTCTTGTTGTTGCACTCAAAACTGAGTATATTTCTTCTGCATTTAATAGCCACGGCTCAGCACTGGTTTTGCAAATAAACTCATCTCAGTATTGTGAATTCGTTGGTGGAAATAGGAGATTGATTTATTGTAAATCTGCAGCGAGTGTAAGTGTTATCAGGTACCATCAAGAGAAAACATTGAAAGATATTAATAATGGTTAATGGAGTATTTAAAGATGAAAACAAGTGAGTGACTGTAATCAACAAGCAGTTATGATGTTCAAATCTCACTGATTATTCGGGTAAATAAAGAAAATACACAGGTTTGTGCTAATTAGCACAATGATAGATTGAGATCATATTATAAACAAAAGTAATTAGGCCATCATACTGCAAAGCCTATTTTAAAAAAAAATTGTATCAAAGAATCATAGAATCACTACAGTGCAGAAGGAGGCCATTCGGTCCATCGAGTCTGCATGACCCTTCAAATGAGCACTGCACCGATGTCCACTTGCCCCATTCCTCCCTATGCCTGCAACCCCATCACACTAAGGGGCAATTTAGCAGGATCAATCCATCTACCCTGTACATCTTGGACATTGGGAGGAAACTGGAGCACCCGGATGAAACCCATTCAGACACGGGGAGAATGTACAAACTCTACACAGACAGTGACCCAAGGCTGGAATTGAACCCGGGTCCCTGGCGCTGTGAGGCAGGAGTGCTAACCACTGTGCCGCCGTGCCACTCATTCATGAGATGTGGGTGTTGCTGGCTACACCTAATTGCTCTTGAGAATGTGGCGGTGAGGTGCCTTCTCGAACCACTATAATCCATGTGGTGTCGGTACACACATGGAGCTGGTAGGGAGGGAATTCCAGGATATTCACCCAGCGCCCGTAAAGGAACAGTGATATATTTCCAAGCCAAGATGGTGGGTGGCTTGGAGAAGAACTTCCAGGTGATGGTGTTCCCAAGTGTCTGCTGCCCCGTCCTTCTTTATGACAGTGATCGTGGGTTTGGAAGGTGCTGTCCAAGGAGTTCCCACTGCACTGTGGATGGTACACATGACTGCCACTGTGAATCAGTGGTGGAGGGAGTGAATCGTTGAACAGGCTGTTTTGACCTTGATGGTATCAAGCTTCATGAATGTTGTTGGAGCTGCACACATCTATGCAAATGGAGAGAACTTCTTCACACACTTGACTAGTGTCTTGGTGGGTAGGCTTTGGGGAGTCACGAGGTAAGTTACTTGCAGCAGGATTCCTAGCCTCTGCTCTGCCCTTGTGGCCAAAGTACTTATATGGTTGGTCCAGTTCAGTTTCTGGTCAATGGTAACACCCTTGATGTTAATAGTGGAGTTTACAGTGATGGCAATGCCATTGAACGTTGAGGGGTGATGGTTAGATTCTCTCTTTTTGGACATTGCCTGACACGGAATAATAATCACTTATTATCACAAGTAGGCTTCAATGAAGTTACTGTGAAAAGCCCCTTGTGGCACAAATTTTAATTGCCACTTGTCAGCCCAAGCCTGGATATTGTCCAGTCTTGCTCAATTTGGACAAGAACTGCTTCAGTATCTAAGAAGTCACAAATGGTGCTGAACATTGTGCAGTCATCAGCGAACATCCCCACTTCTGACCTTATGATGGAAGGAAGGTCATTGATGAAGGAGCTGAATATAGTTCAGCCTATGACCTACCCTGAGAAACTCCTGCAAGGATGTTCTGGGACTGAGATGATTGACCTCCAACCACCACAATCATCTTCCTCCAACCGGTGGAAAGTTTCCTCTGATTCCCATTGACTCATGTTTTGCGAGGGCTCCTGTTGCCATTTGGTCAAATGCGGCCTTGATGTCAAGGGCAGTCACTCTCACCTCACCCCTGGAGTTCAGCTCTGTTGTCCATACTTGGACTAAGGCTAATGAGGTCAGGAGCTGGGTGACCCTGGCAGAACCCAAACTGAGCGTCAATGAGCAGGTTATTGCTAGGCAAGTGCCACTTGAGCGCACTGTTGATGACTTGACCCTTTCCACGGCACAGAGAACAGAATGAGACCAATGTGACAGAATGCTATCGGCATGGTGGCACAAAGGTTTGCACTACTGCCTCATAGCGCCAGCGACCTGTGTTCAATTCCAGCTTTGGATGACTGTCTGTGTGGAGTTTACATTTTCTCCCCGTGTCTGCATGGGTTTCCTCCGGGTACTCCGATTTCCTCCCTCAGTCCAAAGATGTGCAGGTTAGGTGAGGTAATGGGGTTATGGGGATAGGGTGTAAGTAGGATGCTCTTTCAGAGGGTCTGTGCAGACTCAATGGGCCAAATGGCCGCCTTCTGCACTGTAGGAATTCTATGATTCAAGTGAACATTGAGCCAAAGACATAGAAATTAGGATAGGTGACTAAAGCTTGTCGAAAGAGGAAACTTTAAGGAGGATCTTTGTGGTGGCTTGAAACATTTGCTTCCAGTAGGTAAACAAAAGTTTTTTTTGATGAAAGGCAAAGGCAGTTCGATAACAGGCACAGAACACTTTACAACAGGTCTTTACTGTGAATGGTGGCACAGTGGTTAGCACTGTTGCCTCAGTGCCAGGACGTGGGGTCAATTATCGCCTCAGTTTCCTCCCACAGTCCAAAGATGTGCAGGTTAGGTGGATTGGCCATGCTAAAATTGCTACTTAGTGTCCAAAGATGTGCAGGTTAAGTGGATTGGCCATGCTAAAATTGCCACTTTGTGTCCAAAGATATGCAGGTTAGGTGGGCTTACAGGAAAGGGTGGGGGAGTGGGCTCAGGTAGGGTGCTCTTTCAGAGAGCAAATAACCTCCTTCTGTACTGTAGGAATTCTGTGGTTCTATGGTTCTTCAGCTCCCTGGTCCACAATGCTCAGGGTCCTGCTCCCAGGGCCCAACACAGACTCCCCATTAGCCGGGGTTCACACGTCCCCACGTGATTGGCCCAAGCCGCTCACATGGCTAGTGGAGTTTTCCCCCTTAAAGGGATCATGCTACCACAGTCTTAAATCTCAATTCTCTTGGGCAGTCCCTCAATATCGAGGATTACTTTCTTCCACTCCGGGGAGGTGGGTTCTACAGTGCCTGAATAGTCAGATCCTGGATCTGCAAACTTTGCCACAGGTTTGGCAGGTTGTATTTGATGAGGTGGGTGGGTCAGATGTTCTGGATTCTGCCCTCTCTTTCTGCTGTTTATGCTTGGCTTCCGCGTGCTCCACCCTGCAATGTTGAAGGTGATTGGTACCTTTGCAGATGCTTTTTCTCCAGTTTGTGTGTTCTAGGGCAAGTGATTCCCACGTGTCAATGGGGATGTTGCATTTATTTAGACAGGTTTTCAAAGTGTCCTTGTAGCATTTCCTCTGCCCGTCTTATGATCACTTGCCATTGTGGAACTCGGAGTAGAGAGCTTGTTTTGGGAATCTTGTGTTGGGCGTGCGGACAATGTGGACGAAAGTGACCAGTGCCTTGACACTAGGGATATTGGCCTGGGAGAGGACCCTCATGTTGGTATGTCTATCCTGCCAGTGGATTTGCAGGATTTTGCGGAGGCAGCATTGGTGATATCTCTCCAAGGATTTGAGGTGTCTGCTGTCCATGTTTTTGATGCATATAGCAGGGCGGGGACCATGGCAGCTCTCTAGGCCATGAGTTTGGTGCTGGATTTGAGGTCTCGGTCTTTGAACACTCTGTTTCTCAGGCATCTGAAGACTGCACTGGCGCATTGGAGTCGATGCTGGAATTCATCGTCAATGTCTGCTCAAACCGAGAGAAAGGTCACAAGGTGTGGGAAATGATCCCCATTGTCCAGAGGGTCAACGTGGATCTTGATGGTTAGGGGGCAGTTTTGTTTGGCAGGAGTGGGTGGGTAGAGAACCTTTGTTTTCTAGATGTTTAGTTTGAGGCCCATTATCTCATTGCCTTGGTGAATGTGTCGACGATGTTTTGTAGCTCGACCTCTGAGTGTTCGCACACACAGGCAACCTCTGCGTACAGCAGCTCGATGACAGAGCTTAGGGTGGCCTTAGTTCTAGCCTTGAAGCATTGTAGGTTAAACAGTTTCCCACTTATCTGGTAGGTTAGCTCCACTCCAATGGGGAGTTTCAAGGTGATTGGGTGGAATGTGGAGAAGACTTTTGGTGCGATAATGCAGCCCTGTTTAACCCAATTTGCACACATATTGGGTCTGTGGTGGATTCATTGGTGAAGATCATGGCTTGCATGTCATCGTGGAGCAGCTGGAGAATGGTGATATGAGGGGGTGGAATTTGTTGTCAGGATATGGAGTTTGTGGCACATCCCAAAGAGAATCAGAATGACCAACTCCTGAAATAGACTTTTGAATAGAATAATAGAAGCAAACAAACATGGATTCACTCATCCGATGAAGACTATCCTGAGTTTGACTAGCCAGTCAATAACCCACAGTCTTGGAATACTGTCAACCAGCCTGGTGCACTTACTGGATCACTGAGTCTGCAACAGAGGGTTAGCACATGATTCTGAAATTCAATAACCAGGTCTACCATCTTGGAGTCCATAGACCTTACTAGACTAAGCATAATTAGTAACCATGCTAAACACAAAATGGAGGCAATGACCCTTGGAGGCGTTAATTACCTTAATTTACAAACTGCATTGTGACAAAAATGTGCTATTAGAACACATTTTAAATGGGGGATAGCTATACAACATAGACACACAATGCCATAGAATCCCTACAGTACAGAAGGCGGTCATTCGGCCCATCGGGTCTGCACCAACCATGTGAAAGAGCACATCCCGTCGCTGCCCTATCCCTGTAACCCCACCTAACCTACACATCTTTGGATATTAAGGGTTAATTTTTTAACATGACCAATTTACCTAATCTACACATCTTTGGACTGGAGAAAACATACGCAGACACGGGGAAAACATGCAAACTCCACACAGACATTCACCAAGGCCGGAATTGAACTCGGGTTCCTGGCGCTGTGATGCAATAGTACTAACCACTGTGCCGCCCTGCCACCCATAGCATCCCATTGGCATGCCGCCAATGCATACCTTTGAACAGTAGTTCTGTCAATTAAGGTCCAGAGTTTTAGCTACATTGATTTATATTGCTTTATAATAGGAAAGGAATGATATATTGACCTTGGACGGAATGCCAGAATATCTGGGCTCCTAGCGTTAAGCTACAAGGAGAGATTAAATAAACCCACATTCCTAAAACAGGGTTTTATTCCCTAGATTCAGAAGGTTGAAGGGTGATTTACGTTTTCAAGATATTAAGGTAGAGATATGGTAGAGAGAGAGAATGTATTTCTACCCGGTTGGGGAGTCTGACCCAGGAATTTCCATCCCTCGTACCAGGTCTTCCCATGGCAGATGTAGCAAGCCATTCGACGCCAGTGAGATCTTCTGGTCCCACGAAGCCAACGGAATTTTGCATGGCTCATCCACCCCCGCCAACAGGGAACCTGCCGCAAGGGCTCGACTTTGGCAGGGCTGGAAGGTTCTGCCGGTGGGCAGAGTGGAAAAATCCCACGCTTGGACCAGTGGCCACAGTCTAAATATCAGAGCCAAATGTTTCAGGAAGTGAAATTAGGAAACATTTCTTCACACATAGCATGGTAGAAATTTGAATTTCTCTTCTGCAAATGGCATTTGATGCTCGATCATTTTTTTTTAATTAAGGGGCAATTTAGTGTGGCCAATTCACCTAACCTGCACATCTTTTGGGTTGTGGGGGTGAAACCCACGCAGACACGGGGAGAATGTATCCCTAATATTGTCTGCTCTTTATCTTGCTTCCCTCCTTTACATCACTTTTTACGCCGACCTTTTTGACAACGTTTTTCATTATCTAACCTAAAATCTCCTTCCGCATCAAATTTTCTTTTATAGAGTTCCTATGAAGCACCTTGGCATGTTTTATTGCAGTAAAGGTACTATGTAAATAAAGTTGATACCACTTATAAGAGAGTCTTCTGCAGACGAAGCCTGATTTATTCATTAACTGTAAAAGTGAACTGCTTTGGAAATTTGACCGTATTGATATGTATTCGCTGCTCACAACACGGTCTCCTCTACACTGGGGAGACTAAGTGCAGACTGGGTGACCACTTTGCAAAACACCTTCACTCAGCCCCCAAGCATGTCCTGAACCTTCCTGTCTCTTGCCATTTTAAATCAGTACCTTGCTCTCATGCCCACATCTCCATCATTGGCCTGCTGCAATGCTCCAGTGAATCCCGGCATACGCTGGAGGAACAGCATCTCATCTTCCATTTGGACACATTGCAGCCATCGGGACTCGACGTTGAGTTCGGCAATTTTAGATTGTGACCTTTGCCTTGAACTGAACTCCCTTTTTTTATTTTCCATATCTTTCTTTGTCTCAATGCAAAAACCCTGCTTCCTCCTTCCACCACACCTCCCCCTACAACAGTCCATCTGTCTCTTGTTCTTAAGTTCACTACATCGCTGTTACAATCTCTTGTAACTACAGTATAATATCCAACACATTTTCCCTCTGTTTCTCTCCTTCCAGGTGCTGCCAGACCTGCTGAGTTTTTCCAGCATCCGCTCTCTGTTTTTGTTTCAGATTCCAGCATCCACAGTATTTTGCTTATTTTAATATATATATATTTTAAATTTAGAGTACCAATTCATTTTTTCCAATTAAGGGGCAATTTACTGTGGCCAATCCACCTAGACTGCACATCTTTGGGTTGTGGGGGCGAAACCCACGCAAACACGGGGAGAATGTGCAAACTCCACACGGACAGTGACCCAGAGCCGGGATCGAACCTGGGACCTCGGTGCCATGAGGCTGCAGGCTAACCCACTGCGCCACCATGCTGCCCTTTATTTTAATATTTATATGATGTTGTTATTGGCACATATAGTTTGTGATCTGCTAATATTTGAAACAAAACAATACATGACCAATGAACAGTATTAGAGAGGAACATCCTTGGATCTAAAGAAATCAGATTGAAAGACTAAAGCAGAAATTGTTGATCTTTAACACTGCATCGATCCAGGTCACTAGTCACTGGTTTGATAAGATCCAAGTTAGCTTTCTTTGTTCATGTTATAGACCTGGAGAAGATATATGTTGAAGTCTCTTTGAGGAGGACAAGCCAGGTAGAGCAGGCAACAGATAAAGGGTGGCATTTTCATTATCGCGTTACCGTGGTAATGGCTCACTTCACACTATTTGTTTACTGTAGTGACCCTGGATGGCAGCAACAGGAGAGGAGGGGTTCAAATTAAATAATGATCAAATTGGCCATTCTATCTGCAATATATCCTGTATACATTGCTATAAGATTGCAGAACACTGGGTGACCAGAACATCTTTTGGCTAAGATCAAGCGTCAGGTCAAGCCAAAGATGAGGAGCAAGGCATTTTCTTGTCAGCTTGGATCTAGTATGTCTCTCTTGCGGAGACTGTGAATTGAATTCAATTTGAATTTGGGGTGGCACAGTGGTTAGCACTGCTGCCTCACAGACAGGGACCTGGGTTCAATTCCGGCCTGGAGGAACAACATCTCATCTTCCGGTTAGGCACGCTACAGCCTTCCGGCCTGAACATCGAATTCAACAACTTCAGATGATCAGCCCCACCTCAACCCATTTGTTTTCATCTCATTTTAACTGTCTTTTACCATTTCTTTCTTTCCTGCACCTTTCTCCTCTTTGCTTCCCTCTTCCCCTCCCTCCACACCTACAGTTCATCCTCTGATGTTAGTTTCCCTGCTGTTTGACCTTTCACATCTTTTGTCCTCTCTGGGACTGCCATTAACACTCTTTCCCCTTGGTTTCTGTGGCCATTAGCACCCGATTTCCCTGGGTTTCTGTGGCTATTACTCATCTTTCATTCTCACTCCACAGTCTAAATATTTCCCACTCTCTTTGTCTGTTAGCTTTGACAAAGAGTCATCGGACTCGAAACGTTAGCTCTTTTCTCTCCCTACAGATGCTGCCAGACTTGCTAAGATTTTCCAGCATTTTCCCTTTCATTTCAGATTCCAGCATCCGCAGTAATTTGCTTTTATCAACTATGACTCGGTTGGTAAGCAATATCGACTCTCAGTCACAATATCTCGAGACCAGAGGCTTGAGCACCAATATCAAGGCTAACATTCCAGTGCAGAGTGCTGCTCTGCTGGAGATGTCATCTTGAGATCAGATGTTAAATGGCATGCATGCTGGGTGGATGTAAAAGATTCCTGAGCACTACTTCAAAGAGGAGCAGGGGAGTTATCCCTGGTGTCCTGACCAATATTTATCCCTCAATCAACATCACAACTCAACAGATTTTTCGCTCATTATCACATTGCTGATTGCAGGAGGTGCCTGCGCATGAACCTGGCAGCCACCTTTACAACAACGAATACACTTCAGAAATACTCAGTTGGGTCTAACGGATGCCTGGTCACTCTGAATAGCGTTATATACGCGTCTTTCTTCAGGAGCACATTAGGAAAAGGTGAACAGATGGGACCATAATAGTGGATGAAATGGCAGTAACTTCAGACTGTTGCTAAATCTCCATTTCAATCACAATGTGACAGCAGTGAAATGTGTTGATGTTTGGATAACGAACAGGTCAGAACAGCAACCGAGAGTGGGTATCTTTGCTGTTTCCTCCACCATGAAAAATGTGAGCCCGGATGTGGTCCCCAAATTTGTTGCCCTCCACTCCCTCTGTGGGAGTTATCTTGGCATGATCTCCAATTGGCTAAATTCTGGGCCATGTGCCTCTATATTTTTCTGCCCCCCCGGTGAAGAGGGATGAACTGGCAGATTACTCTCAACAAGATTACTTTAAAAGGGTCCTTTTCCTAGCGGGACGCAGATTACTCACAATAAGATTACTTTAAAAGGGTCCTTTTCCTTGCGGAACGTTTCTCCCAGTCCGAATGTATTTATGTTTTAAATGGAACCAATTTAACCAGGCTTTCTTCAGTTAAAGAAAGAGTGAACTTATTAGCTCCTAAATGAAAAGAAATAATAAAAACCACAGGCACACACATTCACACAGATTAGAAATGAGAGGCGAGTTCAACAATAAAAAAGATATACAAATCAGTCTTTGCCTTGTCTGTGAGCAGTAGATGGTGATACGTCATGGTTGTTTGAGATTTGTGATTCCAGTAGCGCTGACTTCAGCAGTCGAATAGTTGGTTTTGAATTTCCAGGTTTAGCTGAGAAATAATCCTGCTACCTTTAACCTGTGGATTTGCTGACTTGTCTTGCTTCAGCAGAGAGTGCAAGACTTTTGTTTTAATCTGGCAGAGCAGCGGTCACTGCCACTGTCTTTCTTTGTTTCTGTGTCACGCACTCTGACATACCCAACACTGGTCTCCACTGACCACGTTTGCAGCTGGCTTTTTATCCCAGTCTCTTGTCTATTCCCAGGAGGAAAAACCAACAAAGTAGGCCTGGAACATAATTTGCAGCAGTGTTCTCCAAACTTTTTTTCCTAGGACTCACTTTTACCAATCGGCCGACTTTCGAGACACACACCGGCCGACCTTTGGGACCCACACTGGCCGATCTTCACGACACATGCCACGTTTGCATACCTTTAATGCGAAGGGGAGTCTGCTTCATCCTCACAATCTCACTTGAATCAGGTTCACAGGAGGAGAGGGCAATGACATATCAGGTGCAGACTTCCGACAGTTCCTTTGCGCTGTCTTCACCTTTATAAAAACAGAAAATTCATCCTTGCACATGCAGGGGATTGTGAAGGGCAAAAGCAACAGAATGCTTCTTTTACTCAGCACTGGATACTCCTGAGAGATGCTACTCCAGAATGCTGACAGCCTCATGGGCTTTTGCAATTTTAAAATGAGGTAGCAGGGTAGTCTTTTCATTTGGAGTCAGCTCTAAGTTAATAACTGACTCTGGGGTCTCAACCTCAAAAGGAATTTTCACAGTAGCACGGTGGTTAGCACTGCTGCCTATGGCACTGAGGACCCAGGTTCGAATCCCGGCCCTGGGTTAATGTCTGTGTGGAGTTTGCAGATTCTCCCCGTGTCTGTGTGGGTTTCACCCCCACAACCCAAAGATGTAGGTGGATTGGCCATGCTAAATTGCCCCTTTAATTGGAAAAAAAATAATTAGATACTCCAAATTTATTTTAAAAAAGGAATTTTCGACCCACCATATCTCTTCCAAAACCTGAAACTTCTCTTCTCGTTTGCCAGTACTTTCCTGCATATAATACACACATGAGCTTTGCATCCTTATTTGCGTTGACACAGTTGACAAAATCATACCTCAAGAAATAATCTTCATACTGCTTATTCCCGAGTTAAGTGTCTTCTTTGTAGGTTGTTAACCAGAGGCCCTGAATTCTCCTGTGCAGCTCCTTCCAACAGATTCCGTTCTGAGATGCTGTCCAGTAGGTACACTGCCTATTTGAGTCTCTGGTCATCTCTTACCTTTAAGAAAATGATCCATCTTCACATTTGGAAAATTGAAGCAACACTGCTCTGTGATTTGACACCAAAAGCACGTATCTGGAGGGTGCTTGACATCGAGTTTACATGCTTGGTGACTTGTTCTCTGCTGTTGCTTCAGGCCGGAATACTCCACACAGTCTAATTTATTTCCATTTAAATGATGGCAGCGGCCGCCATTCTCTTTTTTAAAAAATAATTTTTATTGGAATTTTTTTACAGAAAATATAAAACATAACGACAAACAATGAAATGCAACAAAATAACCCATAATAACTGGAACACCCCCCAGACCGTATCGACACAATTATCACATCCCCCCACCCCCCCCAACCCCAATGAACAACAAAAGAACTTAAAAATAAATTAAAATTAAATAAACAAACATAGTCATCGTCCCCCCCCTCCCCTCCCCTTTTCCCTCCCCCTTCCCCCCCTTTCCCTCCCCTTCCCCCCCTTTCCCTCCCCTTCCCCCCCTTTCCCTCCCCTTCCCCTCCCCCTTCCCCCCCTTTCCCTCCCCCCTTCCCCCCTTTCCCTCCCCCTTCCCCCCCTTTCCCTCCCCTTCCCCCCCTTTCCCTCCCCCTTCCCCCCCTTTCCCTCCCCCTTCCCCCCCCTTTCCCTCCCCCTTCCCCCCCTTTCCCTCCCCCCCCCCCCCCCCCCCCCCGAGTTGCTGCTGCTACTGTCCCCGTACCCTATCGTTGAGCCAGAAAGTCGAGGAAACGTTGCCACCCTCTAAAGAACCCTTGTACTGACCCTCTCAGGGCGAATTTGACCTTCTCTAGCTTAATGAAACCCGCCATGTCATTGATCCAGGTCTCCACGCTTGGGGGCCTCGCATCCTTCCATTGTAGCAAGATCCTTCGCCGGGCTACTAGGGACGCAAAGGCCAGCACACCGGCCTCTTTCGCCTCCTGCACTCCCGGCTCCACCCCAATCCCAAAAATCGCGAGTCCCCATCCTGGCTTGACCCTGGATCCCACCACTCTCGACACCGTCCTCGCCACCCCCTTCCAGAACTCCTCCAGTGCCGGGCATGCCCAGAACATATGGGCATGGTTCGCTGGACTCCCCGAGCACCTGACACACCTGTCTTCACCCCCAAAGAACCTACTCATCCTCGTCCCAGTCATGTGGGTCCGGTGCAGCACCTTGAATTGGATGAGGCTAAGCCGCGTACACGAGGAGGAAGAATTAACCCTCTCCAGGGCATCAGCCCATGTCCCGTCTTCGATCTGTTCCCCCAGTTCCCCCTCCCACTTAGCTTTCAGCTCCTCTACTGACGCCTCCTCCGCCTCCTGCATAACCTTGTAGATATCAGATATCTTCCCCTCTCCGACCCAGACCCCCGAAAGCACCCTGTCACTCACCCCCCTCGCGGGAAGCGAAGGGAATCCCTCCACCTGCCGTCTAGCAAATGCCTTTACCTGCAGATATCTGAACATGTTTCCCGGGGGGAGCCCAAATTTCTCCTCCAACTCCCCCAGGCTCGCAAACCTCCCATCAATAAACAGGTCCCTCAGCTGTCTGATGCCCGCTCTGTGCCAACCCTGAAATCCCCCATCAATGTTCCCCGGGACGAACCTATGGTTCCCCCTTAACGGAGCCTCCCATCGAGCTCCCCACTTCTCCCCTATGTCGACTCCACTGCTCCCATATCTTGAGGGTAGCCGCCACCACCGGACTCGTAGGAGGGAGCGGCCACGGCGCCGTTACTAGGGCCCCCAGGCTTGTATCTCCACAGGACGCCCTCTCCATCCGTTTCCATGCTGCCCCCTCCCCCTCCTTCACCCACTTGCGCACCATCGACACATTGGCCGCCCAATAATACCCCAAGAGATTGGGTAACGCCAGCCCCCCCCCCCCATCTCTACCCCGCTCCAAGAAGACCCTCTTCACCCTCGGGGTCCCATGCGCCCAAACAAAGCTCATGATGCTGCTAGTCACGCTTCTAAAAAAGGCCCTAGGGATAAAGATGGGCAAACACTGAAAAAGGAACAAGAACCTCGGGAGAACCGTCATTTTGACGGACTGCACTCTACCCGCCAACGATAGCGGCACCATGTCCCACCTTTTAAATTCCTCCTCCATCTGTTCCACCAGCCTGGTAAAATTAAGCTTATGGAGAGTCCCCCAACTCCTGGCCACCTGCACCCCCAGATATCTAAAACTCTTCACTGCCCTCTTAAATGGGAGTTTCCCAATTCCCTCCTCCTGATCACCCGGGTGTACTACAAATACCTCGCTCTTGCCTAAATTTAACTTATAGCCCGAGAAGCCCACAAATTCCGCTAACAGCTCCATCACCCCTGGCATTCCCCCTTCTGGATCCGCCACATACAACAGCAGGTCGTCCGCATACAGCGATACCCGATGTTCCTCCCCACCCCGCACCAGACCCCTCCATCTCCCTGACTCCCTCAACGCCATAGCCAAAGGTTCAATCGCCAGTGGAAAGAGCAAGGGGGACAGGGGGCACCCCTACCTGGTCCCACGGTAGAGCCTAAAGTACTCCGATCTCCTTCCATTGGTAACTACACTTGCCATCGGAGCCGCGTAGAGCAGCCTCACCCATTTGATGAATCCCTCCCCGAATCCGAACCGCTCCAGCACCTCCCACAGGTACCCCCACTCAACTCTCTCAAACGCTTTCTCCGCATCCAGCGCCACCACTATCTCCGCCTCCCCCTCCACTGCCGGCATCATAATAACATTTAGCAGTCCCCGCACATTCGTGTTGAGCTGCCGTCCCTTGACAAATCCTGTCTGATCCTCATGTATCACCCCTGGCACACAGTCCTCTATCCTGGTGGCCAGGATCTTCGCCAGCAACTTAGCGTCAACATTGAGGAGCAAGATAGGCCTGTATGATCCACACTGCAAGGGGTCCTTATCCCGCGTCAGGATCAGAGAGATCAGTGCCCGCGACATTGTCGGGGGCAAAGCCCCCCCCCCCTCCCATGCCTCATTGAAAGCTCGCACCAACATGGGGCCCACCAGATCCGCATACTTTTTATAAAATTCCACCGGGAACCCGTCCGTCCCCGGCGCCTTACCTGACTGCATTTGTCCAAATCCCCTGACTAGCTCCTCCAACTCTATTGGCGCCCCCAGCCCCTCTACCAGCTCCTCTTGAACCCTTGGGAAACATAGCCTGTTCATGAAGCTCTCCATCCCCCCTCTCCCCATCGGAGGTTCTGACCGGTACAGTTCCTCGTAGAAGTCCCTAAAGACCCCATTTACTTCTGTCCCCTTCTGCACTACATTCCCACCCCTATCCGTCACTCCACCAATTTCCCTAGCCGCATCTCGCCTGCGGAGCTGATGCGCCAACATCCTGCTCGCCTTCTCCCCACACTCATATACCGCGCCCTGCGCCCTCCTCCACTGTGTCTCCGCCTTTCTGGTGGTCAACAAGTCAAATTTGGCCTGCAAACTACGCCGTTCCCCCAGCAACCCCTCCTCCGGTGCCTCCGCGTATCTCCTGTCCACATCCAGGAGCTCCCCCACCAGTCTCTCCCTCTCCTTCCTCTCCCTCCTTTCCCTATGGGCCCGGATGGAGATCAGCTCCCCCCGGATCACTGCTTTCAGAGCCTCCCAGACCATCCCCACCCGGACCGCCCCCGTGTCGTTGGTATCAAGATACCCCTCAATACTTCCCCGGACCCCCCTACACACCTCCTCATCAGCCAGCATCCCCACATCCAGGCGCCAGAGCGGACGCTGGTCCCGCGCCTCCCCCATCTCCAGATCAACCCAGTGCGAAGCATGGTCTGAAATCGCTATGGCCGAATACTCGGCATCCTGCACCTTCAGGATCAATCCCCTGCTCAGGACGAAAAAATCTATTCGGGAATAGACCCTATGGACATGGGAGAAAAAGGAATACTCCCGCGCTCTCGGCCTCCCAAACCTCCAGGGATCCACCCCTCCCATCTGGTCCATGAATCCCCTCAGCACTTTGGCCACCGCCGGTCTCCTACCCGTCCTTGAACTGGACCGGTCCAGTGGGGGATCCAGCACTGTGTTAAAGTCTCCCCCCATGATCAGGCCTCCGCCTCCAGTCCGGAATGCGGCCCAACAAGCGCCTCATGAAGCCGGCATCATCCCAATTCGGGGCATATACATTAACCAGCACCACCTTCTCTCCCTGCAGCCTACCCTTCACCATAATATATCTGCCCTCCTTGTCCGACACCACCTTAGCCGCCTCGAATGCCACCCTCTTCCCCACCAGAATCGCCACCCCCCGGTTCTTCGCGTCCAATCCTGAGTGGAAAACCTGCCCCACCCACCCCTTCCTCAGACGAACCTGGTCCACCACCTTCAAGTGGGTCTCCTGGAGCATAGCCACGTCCGCCTTCAGCCCCTTCAGATGAGAAAATACCCTAGTTCTCTTAACCGGCCCATTCAGCCCCCTCACTTTCCAGGTAATCAGCCGGATCAGAGGGCAACCCGCCCCTCTCCCCCGCCGGCTAGCTATAGCTTATCGACTGCTCGCCCCAGGCCAGCTCGCCCCGCCTGACCCGTTCCCCATGGCGATAACGCCTCTCCTCTACCCCCCCGGCCCACACCAGCTCCTTCCTGGCCATTCCAGCAGCAACCCGGTATCCCCCCCCCCAGGCTAAGACCCCTCCTAGCCGCGACGCACCCTCCATGGTACCTCCGTGAGTCAGCTGACTTCTGCTGACCCGGCAGCTCCCACCAAAACCCATCCCCTCCCGGCATGGGGTCACACCTCCTTGGCACCGCTTCAGCGGGGGAAAGAAAACCAGTAGAGGCCACGCCCCCACCTCCAGCTCCGCCCCCCCCTGCCCCACAGCACGGGAAACCAGGGGAAAGCCCGCGCTTTCATACTGCCACACCCCACCCTTCTGACGCAGCTCCCCAAAATCCCGTTTCACCCCAACCCCCAGCCACGTACAGAAGAGAACATATAAAGCACATACCCCCAACGTTCCCCACATACCCCACACCCATACCCAACAGATAAACCCACCCGGAAACAGAGCAAAAAGTAAACCAGCATAAAAAAAACACGTGTCAAAATTGAAGAACAGCAACAGCGAAAACAGCAACGGCCATAGTGTGTCCCCAGACCCTAGTTCGAGTCCAGCTTCTCCGCCTGTACAAAGGCCCACGCCTCCTCCAGGGACTCGAAGTAGTGGTGCCGGTCCTTATATGTCACCCACAGACGCGCAGGCTGCAGCATTCCAAATCTGACCTGCTTGGCATGCAGCACCGCCTTCGTCCGGTTAAACCCGGCCCGCCACTTTGCCACCTCCACACTCCAGTCCTGGTAGATTCGCACTACCGAATTCTCCCACTTGCTGCTCCTCTCTTTCTTGGCCCAGCGCAGCACACACTCCCGGTCACTGAATCGGTGGAACCGCACCAGCACCGCCCACGGGGGTTCATTTGCCTTAGGCCTCCTGGCCAGCACTCTGTGAACTCCCTCAAGCTCCAGGGGCAAATGGAAGGACCGCGCTCCCATCAACGAGCTCAACATAGTGGTCACGTATGACGGGAGATCCGACCCCTCCAGCCCCTCCGCCAGGCCCAGGATCCTCAAATTATTTTGCTTCGTGCAAACGTCCAGCTCCTCCAAGCGGTCTTGCCACTTTTTGTGAAGTGCCTCGTGCAACTCCACTTTCCCCACGAGGACCACGGCCTCCTCCTCCCGCTCAGCGGCCTGCTGCTGCAACTCCCGAATGGACACCTCCTGGGCCGCCTGGGTCCCAAGCAGCTTGTTGGTAGTCACATTCAGGGAGTCCAGCAACTCAGCCTTCAGCTCCGCAAAACAGCGCAGAAGAGAGGCTTGCTGCTCCTGCGCCCACTTCCACCAGTCCTCGGGTATTCCGCCGGCCGCCATTTTGTCCTTATTCCCCCGCCTTTCTTGGGGAGCTGCTGCAGCTTTTTCCTTTGCCCCACTCCGGGTGAGCACCATAAATTATGGGGAATGCTCCTCTAGACACCTTCCCCCACCGGGATTCGTCGAGACAACGCCGTTTGGGGCCCTCAAATCGGCCCAAAAGTCCTTAAGTAGCGGGAGCTGTGGTGCAGCTTAGCTCCGCATAGCCTCAACCGGAAGTTTCCAAAGCCGGTTTTCTGACCGCTCCACTCCTAGTCCAGGCCATCCAACGGTGGAGAATCTGAGAAGGAGTGTTCCCACACAGGGAAAAGTCCAAACAGCACCACTACGAGCCCTTAAAAGAGCCCCAAAGTCCAAAAATAGCGGGAGCCCCTGAACGTGCGGCTTAGCTCCGCATCACCGCTACCGGAAGTCCATCCCCGCTTCTTCAATGGCCTTGGTGAGATCTTTTCACAGTTCTTCCCTCTGCTGCTAAAATTCAGCTTTCATAAAGGCCCTCAAGTCAGCTTGAGGTCTCTAAGCTGGCCCTTCCCCCGCCTGCATGCTTGCAGAGGCTTTTAGCTGCTGCTGCTTCAGCCCAATCTTGCACTGTTTCTGAGGGTCTGATAACCAAGAAACATACTATTCCTGGGGGAAAGTACTCCTCGAACATTCACCTACGCCTTTTCATCAAAATTCCAACCCGTCCAAAAAAGAGCTCTTTTCTGTAACCTTAGGCAGGAGCTGCCTCTGTGTGATCACTCACTCCATGGTGCACACCGGAAGTCCAGCGGCCGCCATTCTCGATGTAAAAGCCGTTAGAGGGGCGGCACGGCAGCTTAGTGGTTAGCTCTGGTGCCTCACGACGCCGAGGTCCTGGGTTTGATCCCGGCCCCGGGTTACTGTCTGTGTGGAGTTTGCACATTCCCTCGTGTCTGCGTGGGTCTCACCTCCACAATCCAGAGATGTGCAGGGTAGGTAGATTGGCCACGCTAAATTGCCCCTTAATTGGAAAAAAAATGAATTGGGCATTTTAAATTTATAAAAAAGAGTAAAAGCCAGTAGTGGCTGCTGAGTGCTTCTCCCAGGACCACCGTGGGAATGGCGCGACCATTCATTCTGTGACCCCCCCCCCCCCCCCCCCCCCAAGACCCGCACTTTGAAATTCCCTGATTTACAAGTTATAATTCCTGCTCAGATGATAATCAGCTTCCAATATCTCCACAGGAGAGGAGAGTTCATTTTTACATTGCTTCTTCCTTTGAAATATTTGTCTGAGAAAGGGTGCGACATTCCTTTGTATCTCTCTCTTAATATCATCCACACAGGAGCCTCTCAGTCACTGAATATTACATTCTCAGAATTTACATCCTCAGCAATCTTTGGCTTATATGTCCGTTTAAAAAAATGCATGTCTTATTTAAAAGTTCAGCATGTCTGTATGTAATTTGCATTTGCTCCATCACCTTGACAAACGTAGCGCCTTTAATTAAAACATCCCAAGGTTCCTTCAGAAAGGTTCAGCACCACACAAGGCTGAGCTGTTGGATATAACATTTTAGATAGACAACATGAGAACTATTTTTGTCAAAGGTCAAGTTCATTTTTGTTCTTTTAATGTTAATTTCCTGAAGCAGACACTCCTTCTTGAAGTTAATCCCACCATTTCTTCCTCCTTGACCTGTACCTGACCTGCATAGAACCTGGTTACCATGTGCTCAGATCAAACACACCCACGGAAGATTCCGAAGATCAAACCTCACTCCAGAAGTTTGAGCTCAATGTAGGTGGGCAGTTTAGTGAAATTGCTGAAGGATTGCTGCAATGAAAGAGGTGCTGTCTTTCAGATGACATGTCAAACTGATGCGCTGTCTGCTATCTTGGGTGGAAAGAAAAGATCCTCAGCACAATTTAAAGGAGAATCTTGATACAGGTCTCTATTTCCCCTTACTTACATTCAGGATTTTAGACCTTATCCTGTTTTGGCAGCTTCTCTTTTATCAAAGTCATTCATCAAGGTCCTTCTGACACTGCCTCAAATACTTGCCATAACCTTTCTTTCTCCAATTTCTCTGATGTTTCTTCCCAGCACCTGATGTGTCGTCTCTGCCATTTAACCTCCTCCCAACTTTTAAAAAAGTTTTTTTTTTCAATTTAGCGTACCCAATTAATTTTTTCCAATTAAGGGGCAATTTAGTGTGGCCAATCCACCTACCCTGCACATCTTTGGGTTGTGGGGGCGAATCCCACACAGACACGGGGAGAATGTGCAAACTCCACACGGACAGTGACCCAGAACCTGGGACCTCAGCACCGTGAGGCAGCAATGCTAACCACTGCGCCACCATGCTGCCCTTCCTCCTGACTTTTTAAGAAAACTATACTGATACTCTTTTGTGTTTTATTTTGCTATCCTCCTTCCTCTTTGTTTGGATGGCCCACTTCGATCAATTTAAAATTTTCCCAGGCCTAAAACGTTAACTTGTTCACTGACGCTGACTAAACACTTTTGGTGTTGCCAACATGTTTACTTCTCGTTTCAGATTTTTGTTGACCTGTCAATGTAACGTCGAGTCCCGTGTTCCACAAATTCAGAAAATTCGACATCAAATAAAATGTCCAAAAGGCAAAAAGCTTGTAAATCAGAAACAAACCTTTATACACGTTCCCTCCAATGACAATAGCTGAAGACAATGATCAAACTAATTATATATTTTCAGTGATTTACTATTCGCCCCTTGGCAGAATTTGGGCGGGCAACACATTTTTGACTTTTTAGAGGTTATCACCCATATCAAAGCCTGTGTTATGGTGAACAATCTCCACTTGTAACTCCCAAAATTCACTAGACATTCCTTATTCAGCCAATCACCTTGACTGTTTTGATGCAAACTGGTCAGCCCCTTCTGTGCAATGATTGGGGGGTTAAGACTTGACTGCTGCAAATCATTGGCTGATTACATCAGCAATCAATCTGTTGAATTTCTAAAGGAAACAGGACTAACGGGGGAAGGGTATTTGATTGAGTGAACAGTTTCACTCTTGTGACTGGTTTTACAGATTCCATCATTCTTGAACCAGCACAAGCCTTAGTTAACAGCCATGGGTCAGAGATGGTCAGTTCAGCCCAGAGTATCAAACCAGAAAGTCAGACGGCGAAATCTGAAGAATTTCTTTTGGCAATTTCGTGTTATTTTAGTGGGTGGTTCGGCTGTGGGCAAAACATCCATTGTGCTCCGTTTAACTGAAGGAACGTTCCGAGAAAACCTCCAGAAAACAATTGGTGTGGATTATTACATTCATATTCTGGAAACCACATCAACAGTAAGAGTGAAACTTCAAGTGTGGGATACAGCCGGGGGAAAAGAACATAGGTTTGTCCAGCAGTTTTATTAAAAGGTGTAATGTTAGCCTTAAATGTTTTTGGGAAAGACTTGTATCTTCCAATCTTATTGGGGATAAGATACCTGTGGATAAATTTAAACTGGTCAAACTGGTTATATTGCAGGCTAATCTAATGTTCCTGAATATCTTGATAAGAATGTAACTTAATTGTGCCCGTACACATTGAAATCGGTGTGTTGAGCGAAATCTGGATGAAGATTTTGTGTTTCCCAAATTGCTAACTTGACATTTAATCAATCTAGTAATGCTCGGCCTGTTGGAAAACTGATGCTTCACTAAGTTGACAAAATGCTGGCTCTGCACCAAACTGTTCAATGCTGTTTATTTTACATGAACTAACTCTTCGCGTAACTTTCCTGAGTGTTTTCCTTCAACCACCCGTTCCCAGCCGGTCAACTGTAAAACGCCTGATGCCGCATTTAAAAACAAAAAATGTTTTAAACAAGGCTCCGCAGGTCTGATTTTAACTGTGTGGATGGGTTTTGATGAGAATCTCACCCATGTGAAACAGATCTTTATGAAACCAAATCCTCCACGCCTATGTAAACAGTTCAGCAATTGTTTGCATCGACTTTTTTTTCAATTGTGAGAGAATCTCCAGTATTTAACTTGGGGACACTGTTAATATGCTTTGCACTCCCTGTTCATTTAATTACCGTGAATGGGGAAAGATAACAATATCACTGGACTCTCTGACTAAGATACTGGCATCTGTTTGTTGAGTTTGGAACTGGATGTGGGTCTTGGCCTTGGGGGTAGCAAAGGGGTGGGGTGGGTGAGGGGGGGGGGGGGGGGGGGGCGGTGGTAGTGATCCAGGTAGAATGAGCATTTTGTTTACTTTGGTCTGTGAAGAGAGAGACTCAAATTCGGTTGTTTCCAAGATTTTCAATCCGGACCCCTGCAAATCCTGGGATTCCATGATCTAACTTTTGAAATGTGTGGGGTAGGATTCTCCGTCAGCCAGCGCGGGAATTGGGGAACAGGATTGGGCGGCGAATTTGGCGTCAGCCGTAAATCGAGGAATGCAATGTTCCAGTGCCGTGAATGTATTCTACGCTGCACGTACAGTAAACGGCGTTGGCATATCCCTGTCCCAGTAAACTCTGGGGCTCCTGCGATCCTCCGCCAGAAGGAATGACTGATGGCTTTAAAAGTCGGGAAACAGGCACAGTGGCAGCTGAGGGAGAGAGGAAGAAGGATATCTTACCGAAGCACAACCGTGGGCTGCCAGTCCTGCCACTGGCACAGCTGGTTGGGTGGGTGGAGGGGTCTCTGCCAGGGCTGGTGGTGGGGTGGGTGGGTGGCTGATCAGTGGACCGACCGTGGCATCAGGGTGACCCCTGGGACTGGGGTTTCCAGGCATGGGCTGCCATTGCTGTGACCTGCAAGGTAGCACCTTGTTGCACACCCCACTGACCGCCCACCATGGCCCGTGGTTGTGTACAGAGACGCCGGCCGTATGGTGCAACTACCCAACCCCTCCCTTCACCTGACCAAAACCCCACCCGTGACCAGCAGCCATGCACTGATAGGGCATCATGTGGCTCACCAAAGGGCAACACCCATGGTAGCCCCTACAGGGGTGCGGGGGACGTGGGCTGCATAACATACCTCTGATGTGGAGATGCTGGCGTTGGACTGCGATTAAAGTCCAACAGGTTTGTTTGGAATCACTAGCTTTCGGAGCACAGCTTCTTCATCAGGTCACTTGAGGAAGGAGCTGCGCTCCGAATGCTATTGACTCCAAGCAAACCTGTTGGACTTGAACATAGTGTTGTAGGACTTCATACTAGCATACCTCTGGCATGGGTAGTGCCAGCTGCTGGCAGGGATGGGTGACTGAGCCAGAGGCCCCTACGGTGCCAGCCAGCGATGGGGCCAGGGGTACGGTGTGGTGGGCAGAATGCCAGGGATTGGTGTGGGGATGAGGGGGGACATGTGGTTGCAGGGACTGCAGTACAGGCCAGATCACTGGGAAGTGGTGTATGCACCATGCTAACATGTCTGCCTTTTACCCCCTGCAGACAACGGATGTTGGATTACAACCAGGAATGGTTGTTATCATCCTAGCTGCTGCCCCAGCCCTGAGGGGATGCACTGAGGCTGTATGAGCAGGAGCTGCTCGGGGAGCAGGGAGTGACAGAACCTGTCCCAGAGGAACAGAAGCCAGACGCTGAGGATGGAACGCCGCTGCCCTAAAGGCCGAGGAGGAGGAGGAGGTGGGAAGGAGGTGTTGGACCTAGTGTGTACCGGCAGCGCCTGTCCTTCCAGGACCTGCCGGGCTGGGCATGTCATCAAACACTCCCACTGAGCAGGGGGATCATGTGGCATATCTGCCGGATCATGGCGCACCTGGAACTGCGGGGTTATGGGGGAGGACACCTGCTCCCGTTGGCCGTCAAGGTGATGGTTGCCCTGAAATTATTCGCTCTTAACAGCACCTGTGTAGACTGAGCCCATCAGGATGCCTGGGCACCAGGGTTCGCCACCATCGCTGCGATGCCCAGGTCCAGGAGGTGATCGATGGGACACAGATCCCTCTACGAGCACCGGTGCATGAGGGGGTGCTCTTCACAAACCAAAAGGGATTCCATTCCATGAAGGTGCAGCTGGTCTGTGACCATGAAACTCCTATCATGCACGTCTGCACCTGATACCCGAGCAGTATGCATGACACCTCCATCCTGCCAAACTCGATGGTTCCTGACACTTTTGAAGCACACCCCTGGGCGAGGGGTTGGCTCCTGGCCGACAGGGGTCGTGGCTGATGATGCCTATCCGATGTGGAAATCTGCTACAATGGCTCCCATGCAGTGAACAGGGGCGTGATTGAGCAGTATTTTGGCGTCCTGAAGATGTGGTTCTAGTGCCTGGACCATTCTGGAGGGGCCCTCCAGTATAGCACCTGGAGAGTCTGCCACATTTGGTGGCCTGCTGCGTCCTCCACAACATCACGCAGCAGAGAGGTGACATGCTGGAGGAGGGGGATGAAAACCAGGCCTTGTCCAATACAGGGGAGGGTCAGGATGGACCGGGCATGGGGTCGGGCAGGCACAGGAGGCCGTATAACTTGTGTGTCAGGGCCGGCGCGCACAGAATGCTCTAACCGGCTCCTGGTGCATAGCCCTGGGGAGCCTGGTCGATGACAGTACCAACATCTTGTCTCTTTCCCCTTCTTCCCTGCACCTGCGAGCCCCTCCATGATTCCTACCTGCCCATGGAATCAGTGTGATATGGAGATGCCGGCGTTGGACTGGGGTGAGCACAGTTAGAAGTCTTACAACACCAGATTAAAGTCCAACATGTTTGTTTCAAACGCTAGCTTTCGGAGCACTGCTCCTTCCTCCGGTGAATGGTCCATCACGTGAGGAAGGAACAGTGCTACGAAATCTAGTGTTTTGAAACAAACATGTTGGACTTTAACCTGGTGTTGTAAGACTTCTTACCATGGAATCACTGTCCACGTCTACCTGGGTGATCTCTGCAAGCGAGCTGGCCATTCCATCACACGGTTCCACTCAACCCTTGGGGTGGTGGTGGGCGAGGTTGATGGGGACGACGACAGGGATGGGGGAGGGGCTGGGTACCAGAATGGTGAGTGGTGGCTAACCTGAGGGTCTTGGCCCATGCCCCCCTCCAACAGCCACCTGACACCCCGTCCCCCAGCGCCCCCTGTGCAGCCAGTCCATCCCTCACACCGTTCTGATAGAGCACCAAGGCAGGTTGAAACATTTGTGAACAGGTGAACACGTATTTACAGGTTTGTGTCCTGGCCCCTAACGCTAAACTGGTGTGCTGCACCCGTGCCAACTTTTTAAAAAACATTTTCTTTCCAATTCAGGGGCAATTTAATATGGGCAATCCACCTAGCCTGCACATCTTTGGGTTGTGGGGGTGAAACCCACACACAGACACGGGGAGAATTTCACAATGACCCAGGGCAGGGAGCAAACCCGGGTCCTCTGCGCCACGAGACAGTAGTACTAACCACTGCCCCTCCATGCCACTCTTTACCCATGCAAACTTAACCGGTGTCTAACCTTTTGGTTTTGGGGGCCCTAACGTTACGTCTAGGTGGATCCCCAGGTCTACATCAGGGGTGCAGGCAGCCTGCTATGATTCCCACCTTGTGACCTGGGTCCCCTTTGGCGGCCATCCTCTGCAGTGACTGGACATGGACGGGCCTGGTAGCCTCTTGGCCATCCCAGGTGGGTGTTGTGTCACACTTGTCATAATATACACCAGTATATCATGGTGCAGACACACACTGATGGACACACCGGGACCAATCAACATGTACAAACACCGCAGCCAATCACCAGTTAGAATACACACACTATAAAGGCAGAGGGCACCACGGTTCCCGCTCATTCTGGGTGCTGCCTCTGAGTGTAACAAGAACTCATCCAGCCCAGCACAGACTCACACCACGTGCTGAGAGAATCAACTGGTTCGGACAAGGGTTAGGTCCCTAGTTTTAAATTAGCATCAATTAGACCCACAGTCATCGTGAGTTAGTTAATTAGAAGTTAGTTAATAAAATTGAGTTGAACCTTCATCAGTGTTGGAAGTGTCTGTTCATCTCTCAGGTCTACACTAGCCAACACTTCAACCCTGTTCTGCCTGTTGTCCATCGGATGCACCAGGACCAGGAGAGGTGGTGGGGCGGGCGGGGGGGGGGGGGGGGGGGGGGGCTGGTGTGTGTGTGTGCTGGAGTCCAACGTGGTGTTCCAGCACTTCTTCTGCAGGGGTCACTGCACAACCCCATCACCTCCTCCTCCCTTGGGGGGTGTGGTCGATGGACCCTAGAATACTCCGAGAGATGGTTGTGTCTGGAGCGAGCTCCAGGAGCTCTCCTACTACCTGGTGCTGCCAGTACTGGAGACCCGCTCTCTTTTGTTTTTGTATTTCAAGATGCAAACACCTACAAAACTGAATCACCAACAAACAGACATTTCACAACCTCAAAGGCTCTGGGATTTCTTCCTGGAATTTGAAATAGACGTATAAACAAGGACGGGACCACTTATCGCTCCATCACTACCACCACCTCCATAATATCGTCTGCCTCCACATCTCCGCTTATCTGTTATTGAAACCGTTATCCATTCTTTTGTTATCTATGGATTTGACTAATCCAACATACTTCTGCTTGGCTTCTCTGTAGAATTGAAGTGATTGAAAGTTCTGTTTTGAATTCGGTGAAAAAGGAGTTGTCCTCTTTCCCTCGACTACCAGATAACAACCTCCTTGATAAATTGCTCTCGCCAGATGAGTTGGGAGGTTGGAAAATTATTAACATTTATAGATGGCTGGATGGACTCAAAGAAAACACTGAAGAAATAAAACAAGTGGGAGGAAGAGTTTGATATGGAATTGGAATGGAGACTATGAAGTGAAATTATTCACAGGGTCAATACTACATCATCTTGTGCTGGGGTGAGCGTAATACAATTCAAGATATTACATGGGGCCCATATGACACAGGAAAGTGCGAGCAGATTCTTCACCGAGGTAGAAGGTAAATGTGAGAGATGGTGAAGGAGGACCAGCTAACCATGTTCTGGTCATGTCCACAATTAGTGGGGTTTTGGATCTCCTGTATTTAAAATGTTTAATTGTGGAGGTGGAAATATTACTGGAACCACTTGAGACAATTTCTGGAGTGTCGGAAATCCCAGGGCTAATAGAAGAGAAAAGAGCTGATGGTGGTGGCCTTTGCCACATTAATCGCCTGGAGGTGAATTTTATAACAATGGGAGTCAGAAGATTTACCAAAAATATCAACATGGTTTAGTTATGTTTTTGCAAATGCCTAGTTCATAATTCAGATGTTTTAGAATATAACTTTTAGTTTTAGGAATTAAAGTTTAACAGTAGAAAATGAAAGAAACAAGATAATCCTAAAGGTGAATGCAATTCAAACAAGTTTGGAGTTCATTACACTTGAATAGTTGGGACCATGTTGACTTGAAAGCTAAGGTGGGCTCATAAAAGAGCAAGTGGGCTTACTTAGCCAAATAATTAGAGACATGACATCTGCAGTTATTCCAGTAAATGAATAAGTTATTCATGTGGTTTCCCAGAATTAAGAAAATCTTTGGAATTAAAAGGTAGTTAATTTGCAGTTCTACCTGGGAGTAGACTGTGTGTGCCATCTTACCATGGAGGTGGGTGGAGCTTTATGAGACTCCTTTGTTTTGAGTTATCTCTGTGAATTCAGTGAGGGAATACTATGGGGATCTAATAGCGATCGTTGAATGTGTCAAAACATTCTACATTTGCCCTTCAGAATGTTCCTGATTCCTCAGCAGACTTCGCCCAGTGGTCGCAAACTCTCCAAGAAGCATGGTGACCAACTGTTCCTTATTTTACTGGATTGTCGTGTATCTGACACCTGTATTCCAGGCTGCATGCTGCCCATGTTTGTTATGTAATTCTGATCTTTACATTTTGCACACATGCAGTGCCCATAATCTCATAAACCCATGATCACTTTCAGCTCTGACAATCTCCCTGACTGTTGCCCTCGTAATGGGGAAGAGAGACTTGTGTGTTTTGCACCCAAGGTTCTTTCCAACCCACAAAAATGATGTAGGGTCGAGAAGGCAGAGGTAAATTGATACAGTTTAAAAACAATTTTAAAAAATTTCAATGTTTCCTGACTTGGTTCACAGTTTCATTGGGAGAAGAAAATCTGACCCCTAAACAGGAGGTGCTCTATGGTGGACAGGTACACAGTTAATGGGTACAAATAAAATTGTGTGGCATGGGATTCGTTTTGTTTCTTTTGTTTACTAAATCTCGCTTCAAATGTGATTTTGATGCTGAGGTGCTTTTAGCACATTCTGCAACTGTGGAAGTGAAATATAAATATGTGAGATTCTGAGCACGACCCTGACAATTAGTTAATTGCAACTCCAGAAATGCAAATCCTGCAACACCAATGTACTTTAGAGTGTGACGATAAAGTTGTGCTGAAATCTGGACAGGTTATTTTGGAAGTGAGCAGAGATTGGTCAAGTAAGAGCATGGGGAAATCTTAATTTAGAGTTGCAATGTTTTTTCTGCCTGGGTATTATCTTCTTTGGCAATCACTCACTAATGTATATGATTGTGCACCTAAGAAACTGTGTTTCTGGTCATGCGTTCTGTGTGTCCTTGCATGGCTGATGGGGCCCGATCCTAGAGCAGCATCATGTGTTTCCGGGAGATGGGATTGGTCCTTGGACTCCTCTAGGTCGCTGATATTCCTTTCTAAGGCTCCTTTTCCAGGTTTCCTCTTGCTGTCGAGTGTCCTCGAAGAATTTCATCCCTTCAATCAGGAGGTTCCTCCAAGTAGGTCTATTCTGAGCAAGGATCTCCCAGGCATTGATGTCGATGTTGCATTTCCTGAAGGCAACCTTCATGGTGTCTTTGAAGCTTTTCCTTTGTCCTCCTCCTTGTTCGGAAGCCTTCCTTGAGCTGGGCAAAGAAAATTTGCTTTGGAAGTCGGGGCTCTGACATCCTAAGCATGTGGCCTGCCCAGCGGAGTTGGTTTTGGATGATAATGGTCTCCATTCTGGTGCTCTTGGCTCCTTCAAGGACGCTGATATTAGTATGCCTGACCTCGCCAACTGATGTGGAGAATCCATCTCCGGCAGCATTGATAACTTTCCAGAGCCTTTAGGTCAGGGGTGGGCAAACTACGGCCCGCGGGCCGCATGCGGCCCGCCAAAGGTATTTCTGCGGCCCACCAAGTCATTAAAAAAAAAAAAAAAAATTTTTTTTTAAATTTTTTTTTTTTTTTTAAATTTTTTTTAAGGTTAATGGGGGGGAGGCTGTTGGGTTACTTACTGGTATAGGGTGGATACGTTGACTTGAGTAGGGTGATCATTGCTCGGCACAACGTCGAGGGCCGAAGGGCCTGTTCTGTGCTGTACTGTTCTATGTTCTATATGAGGCGCCCAGAATCATAACCGGGTGAAGTAATTATTTTACTTAATATACTATGCGGCCCTTTGTGAATTGTGAATTTCTGAATGTGGCCCTTGCACGGAAAAGTTTGCCCACCCCTCCTTTAGGTGGTGTCTATACATAGTTTAAATTTCTGAGCCATATAGAAGAGTTGGGAGGGTGACCGCCTTGTGCACCAGAATCATGGTATCAATAGCTGTGATGGCGGATGAAGGTTGCAGCAATAGGGAGATCCCCAGACGTGAAGGTTCTCTTGCCGCTGGAACTGGATCTACCCTCTGTCAAGGAACCTGTGTCTGCTGATGTGCAGCGGCATACCCGTGTTAAAAAATGTCTCGCACTAAGCGTCTACCTGGAGGAAACCAGCATTGGGAATATCTTAATCTGTGGGGAAAAAAGTTCATGTTACGTAGCAATCAGAACTTTTTGACTTCTTAAACCATTATCTGCTTCTGTTTTGTTCCTTGGTCTGGGATTAGAAGCCATGCCCTATGGCTGAGGCAGCAGTTCTATAATATACTGTGCTCCTTATGGAAGTGTTGCTTTTATTGCACATTCCAAAATTGCCTCTTGAGAAGATGGTGGTGAAATGTTGCAGTGGGTGTGGTGAAGGTAATTAGACATTTTGCAGCTGTTTGATACAACTTGAGCAGTTTGCTAGGCCTAATCAGGAAAAGTTAGTCAAATATGTCTAGAATTGCATGTAGGCCAGACCGGAGTCAGACGGCAGATTTCCATCCTAAAGGGCATTAGTAAATCAGTTTGAGTTTTATGCATTCCACTTGAGCCTGTGCTGTTGTAGTGTTTGAAAAATTAGTACTTCAAATCTTAAAATACAAGATTTTCAATTTCCACAAATGTGGTTGCTTCACATAATGTTACAGGTGACTGGATACTTGTCTAAAATATATTTTTTAAATCCTAGGAAGAATGGAATAGATTTTCCTGCTTCTGCATGTATTGGATTGTTTGGGGGTAGGGTTGGTGGAAGAGAGGAGTACATGTACATGTACTTCATTCTATCTGCTGCATCCATATATTAGCTTGTGAGTAACGCCAGGAAAATCCACTAAATACTGCTTGACCAGAGGGCTAGCAGACTTAATTTTTATAATGTTATTTGTGATTCTCTTTCAGAACCATCACACAGTCGCATCTCCAAACTATACTTGGTGGACTGCTGGTATTTGATTTAACAAATCGCCAGACTCTTGACTACCTCAGAAACTGGCTGGATGAAACTGGTCCTGTTCTTGACCAAGACGAGTGTATCTTTATTCTTGTTGGCCACAAGAGTGATCTGTCAGCTGAACGGCAAATCTCACAAGAGGAGGCTGAACAGATTGCAGCAGATTTGGGGCTGAGATACATCGAGACGTCTGCCAAAGATGGCACTAACATTCATGAGGCTTTTCTCACCCTAGCATCGACGATTGCCCAAGCAGTGAAAACCGAGGTGACAGAAGTGAAAGGGGGGTTTCATGGCGTAACTGAAATCAATGGCCCTGTTTTTTTGAAACATTGACCATTCAGCTGATAATGTCGATTGGGTTGGATGTATTACTTGAGTGTAAATTGGTTTGAAAAGTACTTCCATGAGTGGGAAATAATATCCTTGGTCTACACCAGGCGATCTCTTTCTAGCAATCTGTGAAATAAGCACATGTGCTGGGGATAGGTTGACATCGACCTTTTTATAAATAGTGGATAACTGCTGAGTGATGATGGTGTTCCTATTGAGTAATTGTCATTGCTACATTTGTAGTTATATATTTTTCTTGTCCGTGTATATATGAAAATGTACTTTACAAAAAGGAACCATGGTACCAAAATATTACTGATGTACTAGCAAGTGTTGTGATGATAATAGCAGAATAGTGGTAAGATAGTTATGGCTGGCTACCATCATGTGTCTCAGTCCCAGGACAGAGAACACAAATTCACAACAGTTCCAAATTTGTACAGGAAGATGGAAGAGGGTAAACTAGTTTTAAATCTAAAACTTTTATGTATGTTCAGTTGTAACACAAGTGATAGTCAAGATTCTTTTAAGATGTGAAAATCAGTGGGGTTTCCATGCAGTTGCAAATTTCATACTTATAAATATCTTATACAAATATTCATATTTATTAGTTAATGAAGTAATGAACAAAAATTTTAAATGGTGTCTGTAAACATAAAAACTATATGGTGTTTAAAGCATCGGAACTGAAATCAAATCCTTGTATTTAATTACTTGAATGCCTGCTAAAATTAATAAAAAATAAAATTCACCAATTTTATGTTATTATGGTTCTGTTTGAGAATCTATTCGGGAGTCTGAATGTGTCTTGGGAAGGCTGGCCAGAATGAATTTTGTTGTGATTAAACAGTAAGCGACTACAGGAATTTAAGAGATAGATTTGGATGGAACTTGTACACTTCTACCCTCAAAAAATATTACAGCACAGAAGGTGGCCATTCGACCCATCTTGCCAATGTTGCTCTTTGAAAAAGCTATATAGTCTTTCTCGCCTTTTCCCCAATGCCCTGCAAATATTTCCTTTTTTAAGTATTTATTCAATTCTCTTTTGAAAGTTACTATTGAATCTGTTTTCACAACCTTTTCGAATGGCATATCCAGATCACCATAACTTAGTCCATATTAAAAGCAAACACTCTCATCCCCCCCCTTTCTTTTTTACTGACCCAACCCCAAATAGAATGAACCAGGAAAAATGTGTTTCTATCATTTTGAATGGCTTTACTAAATTGGTTTTTAAACTTTCTGGAGGTCATCAACCTGAAACCTTAACTCTATTTCTCTGGCACTGCCTGACCTGTTTGTGTTTTCAGCAATTTCTGTATTTATTTCAGATTTCCAGCATCAACAGTTCGCCTTTGCCTTGGACGTCTCTTCTAAGAGGAACAATCTGTATTTTCTAGCTTCCCCACATAATGGAAATCCCTCAACCCTGGTTTCGTTTTGACATGCTGCCTGAAATGTGATGCCCAGTGTGGTATAATTCACTTAAAAAGGTTTAGCTAAATGTCATTGCTTATGTATTGCACATGTCTATTTATGAAGACAACAATCTTGTGATTTTTTTTTTGATTTTTTAAAAAACTGCTTTATCAACCTGTTCTTCAAAGGTTTGTGCATCTGAACTCCGAGATCTTTTTCCTGCCCCACCTTCAAAAATGTACCACTTGTTTATATTGCCTCTTCTCAAAACACAACTTAATAATTCTCTGCATTTTCCTGGCTCAAGGATAGGTAACTTGGTCAATAGCAGCAGCAACCCGGGGGGGGGGGGGGGGGGGGGTGTTTATTATTGTAGTGTCTATTCTGTAACTTTATATTGTGTTAATTTGCGTTGTTAAAATGCTGTGTTGTTCATGGAGGTGGGGCGAATGTTTGATAATATTATTGTTATTTTTGATATTTTACTATGGTGCGTTATTGTTGTATAAATTCAATTTTTCAATAAAAATTATTTCAAAAAAAATAATTCTCTGCATTATATTTTATTTTCTCATTTCACCAATCTGTCTATTCTGTTGAAGTCTGTTACTCTCCTCCCTACTTATGATAGTTCTAATATGTCATCTGCAATCAGAACTCTTAAGACTGATCTCATATGCTTGATACTAAATGTGTATGGTTCAGCCTCGTCAAACCCAAAGAGTGACAATTTTTATTTACTATTGAAATGGTGTGAGAGATGGACTGCTTATTCTCTATTTTACTCTTCATATTTGTTTTATATGCAGTTATTTTATGGGTCAGTATCCAACAATGGTGCTTCAAGTCCAGCAATTAATTACACTGGGAAAAACTGGATACTGTGTTGGTTAGTACAGTGGGCAGAATTCTCTCAAGCCTCCGTCGGCATGTTTGGTGGCAGGCATGAGGGAAGAATATGGCAGGAGGCCCAGCCAGTTTCAGGCCGGTGTGAATTTACAGTGGGACCTTCTACTGATGCCTGCTATGGCAGATTTCAGGGTGGAGGCCACCTGCAATCCCGGAACACCGATAGCAGTGGGTCGGTGGTGCATCTGCAAGTGGACCATCCAGATTCGATTTCCTGGAGGGAGTCCATCTTCCAGCCCCAGAATGTTCCTGAGATCCACCTTTCATTCTCAGGAGGTCTATCTTCAGGCCTCAGCGTGCTCCTGGTGATCTATTTTTTAAAAATTAATTTCCAGGATGTGGGCGTCATTAGTTAGGCCAGCATTTATTACCCATTCATAGTTGCCTTTCATTTTCAGGAAGTCCACCTTCTTCAATAGTGGCTCAGCGGCATTGGACACCTTTTTTCAATATGGCACTTGGACATGACGGCAGCCTGTGTGCCATCCAGGCTTGCAGAGCCACAGAATGCAGTGTGAAACACCTGGGTCCATAAATAATGACAGGGCTGGAAGATTTGGCCTGTTTTCCCTCCAGCCTCTGTACTTGGAAAAACTCCACATCCCACCCGAGGGACTTTGTGGGAAGATTCCGCCCAGTGTTTTTGGTGATCTGCTCCGAGTGAGAAATTAGAATTCGACCATCACCTAACAGTTGTTTGAATTTGCGCAATCTTGGTCAAGTTCCCAGTGGCTAGAGCATGGTGGAAGCCCAATGTGGGAGCACAGCAGGATTGGTGGGGATAAAAGGATCTGCAATAGAGATCAGAGTGGTATCATGGGGCAGGAATGGGTAATTGTCTACTGAATATTAGTGGTTAAACAGAGAGCTGGGAAATAAACTGTTACTTGCATAAATAATAGAGACTAGATAAACCTACAGGTTCAATGTCCAAATTCTGACTCCCTCCGGAATGTGACCATGCTGGATTTTGGACAACTTACCTGTATAGTGGCGGAAACTAAACAGATCCTGAAACTAAATTTTGGGTATTCTACCTGTAATTATTAAGAAACTGTTGGGGGCTGGTTTAGCTCAGTGCAAACTCCAAACAGTGTCCCAGAACCGGGATCGAACCTGGGACCTCGGTGCCATGAGGCAGCAGTGCTGACCACTGCACCACCGTGCTGTCCTGAGATAGAACAGAATGAGCCTATAATGATCTCTTTGAAATATGTTAGATTCCGAGAGGGCCTGCCAACATAGATGTGGAGAGACTGTTATCTTTGGCTGGAATTGAGAACTAGTCTCCGGTTGAGTGGTTGGCTATTTGGACTGGCCAAGGAGAAATTTCTTCACTCAGAAGGTTGCAAATACTCACAAATACATTCAACGCTGATAGTTTTGGACTTTGGACTATAAGAATTAAGGGATATAACGATCTGGCAGGAAAGTGAGGAGGTTGAAGATTAGCCATGACCTGATAAAATGACATCACAGGCCCAAGGGACTGTATGGCCTACGCCTACTATTTATGTTCTAATATAGTTATGTACCAGCTTGTACCTCAAAATGCTTCAAGCCTTAAATTTATTTTGCAAATGACTGCTATAGCCAAAGGTTGGATCGCAGGCCAGCAGCACAGTTCGATTCCTGTACCAGCCTCCCTGGACAGGTGCCGGAATATGGCGACTAGGGGCTTTTCACTAACTTCATTGAAGCCTACTCGTGACAAGCGATTTGCATTGCATTTGTATTGTATGGGTCACAGAGATAATCCATTCTTTGCTTTTGGAAAGCTGTAGTATCCTATTCACAAGTGGTTTTTGGCTGTGCATGTACAAGCCCTATTGTTTCAAGTACACAGAATAAGTTGGGTTCCACAACCAAAATTACATTATTCAGGTATATTCTCCTCTCTGCAACCAGGTTGACTACATCGAATGAGCTTTCAAGATCACGTAACAAAGCACATAGAAATTTTTTCTTTCATTATTCTCGTACTTCTATCGACTTTCTTCCTGGATGAAGTTAGCAAATGCACACACTGAGTATTGGACTTTCTATCATACAAATAAGAGGAAATTATAATCTTAATTAGCTTTCAATACAAAATTTTCATTTTCAGTTTCTATGAACCTGTTTTCATAGGAATACAGCACTTGTGTTATTTGTCTTCCAAACCATATTCTTGCAGCACAATTCCGTATCAATGCAAAATGATCACTAGCGATAATTTAGGAGTTACAGAGGTAGATTTTTGACTGCTGGAGCATAATCCCTCATCACAAAACAGGGTGTACGATGCTTAACATTTTGTGTAAATTAACATTGTCACGAACACTGAAGTTTACAAGACGATTATGTTTTAGGTAAGGCTTTGTGGCACAGTGGTCAGTGACCCTTCCTCTGAGCTATAAGCTTCAGGTTCAAGTCCTACAGGACTTGGATGGCCAAGGAAGTGAGTTTATAACATGGCCAAATAGGGGGCAGCACGGTGGCCTAGTGGTTAGCACAACCGCCTCACGGCGCTGAGGTCCTAGGTTCGATCCCGGCTCTGGGTCACTGTCCGTGTGGAGTTTGCACATTCTCCCCGTGTCTGCGTGGGTTTCACCCCCACAACCCAAAAATGTGCAGAGTAGGTGGATTGGCCATGCTAAATTGCCCCTTAAAAAAGAAAAAATAATTGGGTAATCTAAATTTATAAAAAAAAAAAAAAATAACATGGCCAAATATGTTCAGTGTCTGGACAGCTGGTGTGGATCAGATTGATGCCACCAGCTCAAAGTTCAAACCCTGTTCCAGATGGGGTGGATTCAAGACCTGGCCGCGTGCACTACCGATGTGGAGGTTGTGGCAGTGGGTTGGACCTGCCTTTGGACAGAGAACAGACTAACTCAAGGTAAACAGAATGTTCTGAAAGGTGAATTCTTGATTAACACCTCAATTCTTCGGAGAAATGCCTATCTGATCTCGTTGCCACTTGGAGCAAAATACAAACAAACTCATGGAGGTGTCAAGTGGCAAGTTTTAGCATCTTTCATAGCATCTCACAGAACAAAGTGCTGTTGGAGATAAAATCAAAATACTGGGAAAGTTCTGGAAATACTCAGTGGATTTGGCAGCACCTGTGGAGAAAGAAACAGTTAATGTTGAGTCAGATAGGACTCTTCAGAGTTGCAGGAGAAGAATTAGAACTCCTCCCAGAAACAGGTCTGTGCTGTTCTGTAAGAAACAGTGGGGAGATGTGAAGTTCTATTTAGGGAAACCAGTTTTACCAGAGCAAACTAAACGGTTTAAAGTTGTTGGATGCAGGAATCTCCAATTCTGAATTGTTGGGACTATAGTGACCAGGATTTATCAAGTGTACCTTGCTGATAATAGTTTCTGGGAAAACCTGGGGAGAGTGGAATAATTACCAAAAGGACACTGGAAGTTTTGACCGGACATATGAGAAGTGACTTTGTGACTTCATTTTATGCTACAGTTGTAAGAAGTGTATTCCTCAGGTACACAAATGTTTCATAAAACATTTCAATTGTGTTACTTAATACAAAAGTTTCCTTCCTTCTTTAGTTTGATGTATCAGTTGGCAGTTAATGGGCTATGATGATTTTTAGTTTGTTACAGTAAAAGTCTTAAATTAAATCTTGTCCATTGGTTTCTGTTGGTAGTTTTGAGAAATGTATCTTTTTTAATGTTATCGGCCTCCACAGGGATCATAACAAAATGAATAAATGGGAAATTGCAATTGTTTGAGCCTGATCTTGCATTAAATGTTTCAAACCTCCCATTTTCTTATATCGTTGTGTTTAGGAGGACTATCTACTTTTTTATTATGCTGATGTGTTCATCAATTCCTGCCAATATACCCCTGGAAATCTTAAAGTATGGACAATGCACATTTACTGGAGATTTGGAATTGTGCTGTGGGGAATAAAGTATGGAAGTCATTTGCCATACTCCTGTCAATAATAGAATGCAAAAATGGATGAGGGGATTTTGTATTGAAAGCCAATCAATAGGCTAGAAGTTCAAAAATAAGGGCTACTAATTGTTGTGATAATAGGAAACTGGTCTTAGCAGCATTACAGTAATGAAGGTCCAGATCATTTGGAGGAGAACATTGCAGGGCCATGAAGAAGAAAAAGTGGGAGTATTTGAATAGCTATAGCAAGCACAGACACAATGGTGCAATTGCCACCTGTGCAGCATTGATTATATAATTGTTGTTGCCTAGGCTATTCGGCCCTGAGCAAAATATTTTAATGAATATATCTCTCAATCTCTTTGTATAGCAGCATATTGTTTAAGTTTAAGTTAATTTAGCACAGTGAAAAATCCATAAGACTTTAACTGTTGTAAATTAATGTTTTTTAAAAGCTCCCCAAACCTTGGTGAAGAAGTTGCCAATACAGTAAAAGCACTTTAGATCAAGACTAGATTTTAAATCTGCAGCTCAAATCATTCCGATTATTTCCAAACGCAAGTTTGAATTTCTTTTAGCTTAATAAATGGTGTGTGTGCCATGTCAAGAATCGTCAAACATTAACTCTTGCATCAAAGCCAACTTGTGATGGGGAATGATTTCACAAAGGTCAATGTCCTCCATTAGTATACCATGCAACTCTAATAGAGGAAATCAGTCAAGCCTGATCGTCACTTAACCTACATAGTTAACTGTGGTCAATGAAAGTGCCTATAGCACTGCATGATCAACTGAACCAGGAATTAAGCCTTGTATCATCGAACTCTGTACATGGATGGTACATTTAGTCAATAGGGAGACATATTTTCAAATTTACAAAGAAAGAAATGGCAGATGTTCACCATAGTAGATGAACTTAATATTACAAGCAGCAAAGGCAATTCAGGGAACTACTCTGTATGCATACATTTTGAATTCAACTCCAGTCGTGTTAATTACAAATAAGTACATTTACATTTTAAGTTGAGTAATATTTTATTGGCAAAAATGGTCAACATTACCTCTATACAAAGATATGAAAACCAACTACTTAACACTCCATATATCACACTAACCATTGATCAACAAAGAAACGTCACCTTTCCATACACACACCATCCACTTTGTACAAGTCCTTGTATTTTGTATTCAGGAAGGAGCATCAAGTACCCTTTTGCTACAGTATGTTGGTACCAATACAAAGCTATATCAGTTCATTTTCACAAAAAAAACCAAACACACTGTATCACCCCTCGCAGGTTCCTCAACAGAAATGGAGGATAAGCCTGAGAATGTTTTGTCATGTTCAGAACTTTGTCGTAGAAATGATCTGTTCATCGATGCTTTACTTTTTGGTTGTTTTACGTATCAGTGCCATTCTCTGCAAGAAAGAAGCCACAAGGTTATGCAACCATTTATAATTTTATTTGCAATCCTTATTTGAAAATGATAGTCCAAAACAAAAATTTACCTCAAAGTACAATCTATACTGCACAAATGGGTGAAATTAGATAACTTTGTGCAAAAAAAACATTGAAATTGAAAATCGCTTATTGTCACGAGTAGGCTTCAATGAAGTTACTGTGAAAAGCCCCTAGTCGCCACATTCCGGCGCCTATCCGGGGAGGCTGGTACGGGAATCGAACCGTGCTGCTGGCCTGCTTGGTAAGCCAGTGATTTAGCCTTGTGAGCTAAACCAACCAACATATAATGAATGTAATAGTTAAGCAGGAAATA
This sequence comes from Scyliorhinus canicula, assembly GCF_902713615.1. Taxonomy (NCBI): domain Eukaryota; kingdom Metazoa; phylum Chordata; class Chondrichthyes; order Carcharhiniformes; family Scyliorhinidae; genus Scyliorhinus; species Scyliorhinus canicula. The sequence continues at coordinate 94,038,784 of NC_052146.1, forward strand.
AGGTAATTTTCAATTAAATAAAAAGCCTATTTAAATAAAGTGGCATGTAAAAGTTTATGAAAAATCATTAAAATAGAACAATATGAATACAAAGGATAAAAATTATCACTTAAACCAATCATTTAATCACATTTATTCTTCCCACCTCAAAATAGACAAGGGTCTAAAGAAAAAACAAAAATACTACACCCTTAGTCGGCCTGACAGCATCTGCGGAGAGAGAACGGAGCTAATGTTGAATCTTTGTCAAAGCTTTGACAAAGAGTCAGCAAGACTCAAAACATTAGTCTCCTTCTTGCTCTCCACTTATGCTGTCAGACCGTCTGAAATTGTCCAGTATTTTCCGTTTTTATAGTAATGTGCTTTTATCCAAGGGTCTAAACAAACTGCTCTATCAAAGAGAACATGACTTTAATTTCAGACCTGTTTTTCTCTGCATGTTATATCGTCATACAGCAGGAGAAATCATTCATAAAACAGGAGAAAGTAACAGAATACCAACAAGTTGGTCCATACTAAATATCTACGCAGTATTATCCTGATTACCAATTCCATTGATAAATAGCTAGATACTATGGCAATGTGGCAAGCATTGCATTAAACTTTCTTTATTTTCACAGTCAATTAATTTTATCCATCTCAGATGGATGTAAAATCAGTAAACTCCATCAGGATTCAACCATAGAACCTTCTGGCTTTGAACCAGGACCTTGAACTAACTTGGCTACCCAACGTTCCCGAATTCAAGTCGCCAGGGTCCTAGGTTCGATCCCGATTCTGGGTCACTGTCAGTGTGGAGTTTGTACATTCTCCCTGTGTTTGCGTGGGTTTCGCCCCCACAACCTAAAGATGCGCACGGTAGGTGGATTGGCCATGCTAAATTGCCCCTTAATTGGAAACAAATGAATTGGGTACCGTACTCTAAATTTAAAAAAAGAAATATAACATGGGTTGTCGCCAGATGCTAGCTGTGTGGCCAATCCACCTACTCTGCACATTTTTGGGTTGTGGGGGCGAAACCCACGCAGAACGGGGAGGATGTGCAAACTCCACACGGACAGTGACCCAGAGCCGGGATCAAACCTGGGACCTCAGCGCCGTGAGGCAGCTGTGCAAACCACTAGGCCACCGTGCTGCCCCAAGGATAATGTATATAACTCCCACTTCAAAAGCTACATCTGTAATCTGTACTGAATCTGTACTAAAATTACAATCTGACAAGATACTTCAAAATACACAGAAACATTTACAAAATAAGGTTTACTGCACAAATATAATAGCTAGAATTAACCAGGAGCTCAAATTATTTTCCAGAAACAATACTGAAATTATCTAGAACCTTTGGCCGAATTAAAAAACTACAGGAGCTAGGATCACATTCTGTTTTCCCTGATCAAATTGCTTGATTGATGTGTTGATGACAAGTGTAGGACACAGGGAAGAGGTCAGTTCTGCTCACACTGACGTAAAACACCGAATCAGTGATGGTATGCGTGACAATGAAAAAAGCCTAATTGTTCATAACTAAGAAATAGAATGGCTTGCTGTGCACATGCATAAGAAATGGCCCAAGTGTCAAGATGGTGCATGCGGAGTTAATTCTATAAAATAAATATTTTCGCATTGTATTAAAATATACTTTTAAAAAGCCATATTTCGAACCTGTTTGTGAGCTTCTGTTGTGCAGGCCTTCTTATACGGCCGAATTTCATCTGAACCAAATCCTGGTATCCACATGTTCCACTGGCGTTCTTTTGAAAGAAAATATAGACCTATTCAACTCCCAATGACCAACAATTCAATATTTCGGCAAATAGGATACTTTACAATAAGCATGGAAATGACATAAACCACCATAAAATTCTGAATAAATAGTACAGAAATATCTTGAGGGCTTGTTTAAACAATTCAATGATATTTTAAAATATTGACATGGAAAACAATGTACAATATTAAACATGTTGAGATGAATTATTACATTATAGACAGACACCAATGCTTACCAATAAGTAAGGTGTTGCTGTTAATAATTATGCTTTGGGCAGCAGTTATCGTAAATTCTCTTCCAACAAAATTGCTGGAGTGCAACATAAACTGATTACACCAGGTCCAGACAATGTTAATGCATTATGCTATGTACCAAACCCATTAGTTATTTTGAAGGGTCACATCTGACACCCCAACCCATCATTCTCTACTAGGTTCAGATCCATCTGCCATGCATTTCCCTTTGTTTTCCTCCTAAACCACCAACCATTAATAGTGGGGGGAATCCGAGATAAAGCACTCATTTCACTCAAAAGAAATTGGATGGCTCAACTCATTTATCATTTTTCAATTAACTGTTAAAAATGATCAAGACATTCTCAAATGCAATGCCGGGATGGCTTAAAAAAATGCTTTATGCCCCCACCTGAACTGGAGGGGCACCAATATCCTGGGCGAAAGGTTTGCTAGGTTTGCTAGTGCTGTTCAGGAGGGTCTAAACTAGTGTGGCAGGGGAGTGGGAACCAGAACAGCAGGCCAGTAAATGTACAGACGGGGGAAAAAAAGTGAGACCGAGATAAACATAGCGTAGAGTAAGAGCAGGCTGAGGAGAGCCGCAGGGCTCAGAGGGATGGTAGGAATGCAGTGCGTTTGCTTCAATGCAAGAAATATAATGGGTAAGACAGATGAACTGGGGGCCTGGATTACAGCATGGAACTATGATGTAATTGCAATTACGGAAACATGGTTAAAGGAGGGACAGGACTGGCAGCTCAACGTTCCGGGATATTGTTGTCTTAGACGGGACAGTAGGGGAAACAAAAGAGGTGGGGTAGTTGCATTGCTGATTAGGGAGCAGATCACTCCTGTGCTGAGGGAGGACACATTGGAGAGATCTTGCAGTGAGTCATTATGGGTGGGGCTCAGGAATAAGAAGGGTGAAATCACAATGTTGGGAGTGTACTATAGACCTCTCAACAGCCCGTAGGGGACAGAAGAGCAGTTGTGTAGTCAGATACTGAAAAGGTGTGAAAAAAGCATAGCTCTGATGTGTGACTTTAACTTCCCCCATATTGACTGGGAATCCCTTACAACTAGGGACTCGGGTGGAGAGAAATTTGTTAGATGTGTCCAGGAGGGATTTTTGATGCAGTATGTTGTCAATCCAACCAAGGAGGGGCCATACTAGACTTGGTATTGGGGAATGAGCCAGGCCAGGTGATTGATGTTTCAGTGGGGGAGCACTGTGGCTTCGTGACCATAATTTCATAAGATTTCGAGTAGTCATGAATAAGAACAAGTGTGTCCCGCGGGCGAGGGTGCTTAGTTGGACGAGGGCCATTACATCCAAATTAGACTGGGGAATATGGATTGAAGGGCAAATCCACGTCTGACACGTGGGAGGCTTTTAAAGGCCAATTGTTTGAAGTGCAGAACAGATATGTCCCCGCAAAAATGAAGGGTAGAAATGGCAGGATTCAGGAACCATGGATGACAAGGGAAATTGTAAGCTTAGTCAAAAGGAAGCATATGATAGGTTGGGCATCTAAAAACCGATGAAGCCCTTGAAGAATACAGTGAATGCAGGAAGGAAATTAAATGTAGTATTTGGAGGGCTAAAAGGGGCCATGAAATGTCTTTAGCAAACATGGTCAAGGAGAATCCCAAGGCTTTTAATGCATAAATTAGGAGAAAGAGAAAGAGCTCACATAAGGACAATGGAGGGAGGTTATGTGTGGAACCACAGGAAGTGGGTGAAATCCTTAATGAGTACTTTGTATCGGTATTCACCAGGGAGAAGGACATGACGGATGTTGCGATCAGGGATAGATGTGAGTATCTTAAATTGAATTAAAAGTAGAAATGTCCCCGGGGCCGGATGGGATCTATCCCAGGTTACTGCGGGAGGCATGGGGAAAAATAACTAGTGCCTTAACAGATATCTTCACATCCTCTTTGGCTATTCTCCAGTAATCTGGAACCTCATCTGTGGTCAATGTTATTCTCTTGTTTAAGAAAGGAAGCAGGGACAATCCAGCAAATTAAAGGCCGGTGAGCCTGACATCAGTGTTAGGGAAGCTTTTGGAAAAGATACTGAGGGACAGGATGTATGCACATTTGGAGGAAAATGGACTAGTTAGTGACATGCAGCATAGTTTTGTACGGGCAAGGTCATGTCTCACCAACTTGATTGAGGTTTTTGAAGAGGTGACAAAAAAGAATTGATGAGGGAAGGACGGTGGATGTAGTTTATATGGACTTTAGCAAGGTGTTTGACAAGGTCCCACATGGCAGACTGGTGCAAAAACTAAAATCATACAGGATTCGAGGTGGGCTGGCTAGATGGATACAGAATTGGCTTGTTTATAAAAGACAGAGTAATGGTGGAAGGGTGTTTTTCTGAATGGAGATCTGTAGCTAGTGGTGTTCTGCAGGGATCAGTGCTGGGATCGCTGTTGTTTGTCGTATATATAAATGATCTGGAGGAAATTGCGGGCGGTCTGATTAGTAAGTTTGCGGATGACACGAAGATTGGCAGGGTTGCTGATAGTGTTGAGGATTGTCAGAGAATAGATAGATTGGAGACTTGGGAACAGAAATAGCAAATGGAGTTTAATCCGGACAGATGCGAGGTGATGCATTTTGGAGGATCAAATCTAGGTATGAATTATACTGTAAATGGCAGAACCCTTAGGAATAGTAACATAATAAAACATAATAATAATAATGATCTTTTATTGTCACAAGTATGAAGTTACTGTGAAAAGCCCCTCGTCGCCACATTCCGGCACCTATTCGGGTACACAGAGGGAGAATTCAGAATTCTCAGCCGGTATAGGAATTGAAACCGCGCTGCTGGCCTTGTTCTGCATTACAAATCAGCTATCTAGCCCACTGAGCTAAACCAGCCGTGTGCAGAGGGATCTGGACGTGCAGGTCCACAGTTCCCTAAAAGTAGCAACAACAGAGGGGCCAAGGTGATTAAGAAGGCATATGGCATGCTTGCATTCATCATCTGGGAAATCATGTTGCAGCTATATAAAACTTTGGTTAGGCTGCATTTGGAGTATTGTGTGCAGTTCTGGTCACCACATTATTAGAAGGATGTTGAAGCTATGGAGAGAGTGCAAAGAAGGTTGACCAGGATGTTGCCTGGTCTCAAGGGTGTTGGCTATGAGGAGAGGTTGAAGAAACTTGGATTGTTTTCACTGGAATGACGGAGGATGAGAGGAGACTGACAAGAGGTCTACAAAATTAATGAGGCATAGACGGGGTGGACAGTCAGAGGCATTTTCCAAGGGTGGAAATGTCAATTACAAGGGGGCATAGGGTCAAGATGACAGGGGGAAAGTCTAAAGGAGATGCGTGGGGTAAGTTTTTCACGGAGAGAGCGGCAGGCGCCTGGAATGCACTGCCAGAGGATGTGGTGGAAGCAGGCACATCTAGCAACATACAAGATAAATCTGGTTGGATACACGGGTAGGGAGGAAACGGGAGGATACATACAATATACAGTGCGGAAGGAGGCCATTCGGCCCATCGAGTCTACACCGACCCACTTAAGCCCTCACTTCCAACCTATTCCCGTAACCCAATAACCCCATCAAACCTTTTTGGTCACCAAGGGCAATTTATCATGGCCAATCCACCTAACCAGCACGTCTTTGGACTGTGGGAGGAAACCGGAGCACCCGGAGTAAACCCACGCAGACACGGGGAAAACGTGCAGACTCCGTACAGACAGCGACCCAGCGGGGAATTGGATCTGGGACCCTCACACTGAAGCCACAGTGCTATCCACTTGTGCTACCGTGTTGCCCCAAACGGACCAAGTAAGGGCAGAAGGTTTTTTTAAAATTAGGGCATCGTGATTGGCACAGGCTTGGAGGGCCAAAGGGCCTATTCCTGTGCTGTACTTTTCTTGATGTGGAGATGCTGGCGTTGGACTGGGGTGAGCACAGTAAGAAGTCTTACAGCACCAGGTTAAAGTCCAACAGGTTTGTTTCAAACACGAGCTCCGAGCAGTGCTCCGAAAGCTCGTGTTTGAAACAAACCTGTTGGACCTTAACCTGGTGTTGTACGACTTCTTACTATACTTTTCTTTGTTCAAGGGGTTAGTATTCTTGATGAGGAAATAATGCTAGAAGCTACTATAATATGGTGTCTTGGCCAATATTTATTCCTCAAACAGTACAAACTGAAGATAGGATTATCTGGTTTCACTCATTGCTGTTTTGTGGTATCTGGTTTCATTCATTGCTGTTTTATGGGTTCTTACTGTTTGTAAATTGCCTAACGTGGTTCCTACATTACAATAGTGACTACTCTTCAAAAATACTTATGAAAGGTCCCATGTAAATAAAAGTCTATTTTTCTTTATTTGCAATTCGTGACCAGCTGTACTTGGAAGTTTAATTTCAGGGAAGTATTAAAACACAGCATTTAAAACACCAAAAGAGAAAGTATTACTTCAAAACATACCAAGGTGCAGCTGAACATCCTTGACTTCCAGTGTGTTTGACTTGCGGTGACGTGCTAGTTGACATGCAGCACTCACTACACTTTCAATAAAATCATCAGCAATCTGTAAAAGCATCTGCATGTGGGGGGTACAAAAACTGCTTTTGATGCAAATATTCCATGTAGTAGAAACAGAAGCACATGCGCCTTACCCACAGACTCATGTAATTACTGGTACATCACAGGCATTATTTAGGTTTTACTTAAGATAATTCATGTATCAAAACCAAATACCACACTTTAGAACACCATTGCTCCCATGATCAGAGTATGATTTTGAATGCACAATATTTGCCTTGTAACTTTGCACAGGGGTCAAATACACTTGCTATGACAATTGGTTAATTCAATTGACATGAGACTTCAGATAGAAGACCTCTTTTAGCTCAGGTGGCTGAGATTATAAATTATAAATCAAGGATAAAAGTAATAGTTTAACAATAGGAACATATATGAAATGAAATGAAAATCGCTTATTGTCACCAGTAGGCTTCAATGAAGTTACTGTGAAAAGCCCCTAGTCGCCACATTCCGGCGCCTGTCCGGGGAGGCTGGTATGGGAATCGAACCGTGCTGCTGGCCTGCTTTAAAAGCCAGCGATTTAGCCGAGTGAGCTAAACCAGCCCTAAACCAGCTCTAAACCAGACACATATAGTGTCATATGTACGAGAACACCCAGTTACATTGCAATAAAACATAATGAAACAAGAGCTAACACCAAACCAAAAAAAGGGCTCAGGACAAGTGATTAAAATACTTGGCCAAAGTGGGAAAGTTTTAAGGAAGTTCTGAAATGACAAGGAACAGAGATTTAGTGAGAGAATTCCAGAGTTTAAGACCTAGAAGGCATAGCCACTAATGGTGGAGTGAGGGATGAACAAGAGTCTAAATAATATTAGTAACCTTTATTAGTGTCACAAGTAGACTTACATTAACACTGCAATGAAGTACTGTGAAAATCCCCTAGTCGCCACACTCCGACGCCTGTTCGGGTACACGGAGGGAGAATTCAGAATGTCCAATTCACCTAACAAGCACGTCTTTCAGGATTTTGTGGGGGAAAACCGGAGCACCCGGAGGAAACCCACACAAGTTGAGGAATGCAGAGCTCGAGGGGTATGCAAGTATACAAGTTGTTGTTGGGTTCATGACTGGAGCAGGTTAAAGAGGTAGGGAGGGGTGAAGTCTTGGAGAGATAAAAGATGAGAATTTTAAATCCGAGGTGTTGGTAGACCAGGGATTAATATAGGTCAGTAAACACAGGGGTAATGGATTAGACTGACTTGGTACTGGTTAAAATACAAGCAACAACGCTTTAGATAGGTTTATGGAAAGTGAAAGATCTAAGGCTGCCAGGAAACCATTGGAATAGTTGAGTCTGGAGGTAGCAAAATCATGGATAATGCTTTCAGGAGCCAATGAACAAGAGGTGGGGGTGGAGATAGACAATATTATAGAGACCACCCAATTCCACCTCAATGGTAAGATAGGCAGATTTAAGAACAAAGAAAAGTACAGCACAGGAACAGTCTCTTCGGCTCTCCACACCTGTTCCGATCATGATGCCCTAACTTTAAAAAAACCTTTTGCTCTTACTCTGTCCATATCCCTCCCGATTCATGTACCCATCCAGATGCCACTTAAATGTTGCTAATGTGCCTGCTTCCACCACATGCTCTGGCGCACATTCCAGGCACCCACCACTCTCTGCGTGAAAACCCCACACATCTTCCTTAAACTTTCCCCCTCTCACCTTGAACCTGTTCCCCCTTGTAATTGACACTTCCACCCTTGGAAAAAGCCTGTGACTAGCTACCCTGTCTATGCCTCACAATTTTGTAAACCTCTATCAGGTCTACCCTCAGCCTCTGTCTTTCCAGTGAAAACAATCCTAGTTTATTCAACCTCTCCTCATGGCCAACACCCTGGAGACCAGGCAACCTCCTGGTGAACCTTCTTTGCATTCTCTCCAAAGCTTCCACGTCCTTCTGATAATGTGGTGACCAGAACTGCACGCAATGCTCCAAATGTGGCATAACCAATGTTTTATATAGCTGTGACATGATTTCCCAACTCTTGTATTCAATGCCCCAATTGATGAAGGCAAGCATGACATATGCCTTCTTAATCACCTTGGATATCTGTGTTGCCACTTTTAGGCAACTGTGGGCCTGCATGCCCAGATCCCTCTGTATGTTAATGTTCCCAAGGGTTCGGCATTTACAGTATAATATTATTTCATATCCACCCTGCAGGTTGAGACCGTGTAAAGCATTTTCTTGGTAAGGCACACAAGGAAATACTAATTTCACAAAGCCAATGGCAGAGTGGTGCATCTTTATAATAATCTTTATTGTCACAAGTAGGCTGACATTAACACTGCAATGAAGTTACTGTGAAAAACCCCATGTCACCACATTCCAGCACCTGTTCGGTTATACAGAGGGAGAATTCAAAATGTCCAATTCATCGAACAACACGTCTTTCGGGACTTGTGGGAGGAAACCAGAGCACCCGGAGGAAACCCAAGCAGGAAGAACATGCAAACTCCGCACAGTCAGTGACCCAAGCCGGGAATCGAACCTGGGACCCTGGCGCTATGAAACAAAAGTGTAAACCACTGTGCTAACTGACCGCAACTTTTAAATTAATTGCTGCTGTGCTATTCAGATCGCCTTTATTTTGATGACAAATTGTAGGTCAATGTTTGGCGCAAGACTGCCAACCCTGCAAGTAGAGAGCAGCAGCTTGTACACAGTTGGTGCAACATCTTTCCCCTATCCAATACAACTTGGTGTGTTAAGTTTATACTAAATTTGACATGAACAAAGCCAATTTCTGACAAAAAACAGATTTCTTCCACCCGCTCAAGTGAAAATTCTGACACCTACAAGTGTTTGGAATATTAGTGTCCAATTATTTTATTTCCAAATAAGGGGCAATTTAGTATGGCCAATCCACCTAACCTGCACATCTTTGGGTTGTGGGGGCGAAACCCGCACAGACACGAGGAGAATGTGTGAACTCCACATGGACAGTGACCCAGAGCCGGGTTTCGAACCCAGGACCTCAGCACCCTAGGCAGCAGTGCTAATAACTGTGCTACGTGCCACCCACTTTTTGGAATATTCATGATTAGCATTTGTAACAGGTACAAATGCTTCAATTGCTTACAATGTAGCACTGCTTATCTTTTGCAAGGGGAGATACGAATTCTTGTGAATAAGAGAGAATCTGTGTCAGCAATGGGTTTTAAGGACTTGAGCACTACTGGGTGCTGTACTGTCTGAGGTGCATCTTTCGGATGAGGATGTTGAACTGGGACCCCATCTGCCCTCTTGGTGGATGTAATATATCCCATGAGATTATTTTGAAGAGCGAGGGGTTACTACAGTGTCCAGGCCAATATTTATCCCTCAGTCAACATCACCAAAACAGATTATATTGTCATTGTTACATTGCTGTTTGTGGGTGCTTTTTACACACATCTTAACCGCCAAACGTCCAACATGATAATAGTGGCTACTTTTCAAGAAGTACTTCATTGGCTATAAAGTCCTTAGATACTGGCGGGTCGGATACAGGCGGTTAAAATTAACGTGTTGCTGCGATTTCTGTTTATTTTCCTGACGATGTTCCTGCCAAAAGCATTTTTTTTTTTTTTAAAAGAGAGATTGAAGGAATGATTACCTTGTTCATATGTGGAGGGAAGGTTGCCAGATTAATTAAAAAGGTGCTACTACAGTGGGCAGCACGGTAGCACTAGTGGATAGCACTGTGGCTTCACAGCGCCAGGGTCCCAGGATCGAGTCCCCGCTGGGACACTGTCTGTGCGGAGTCTGCACGTTCTCCCTGTGCCTGCATGGGTTTCCTCCGGGTGTTTCGGTTTCCTTCCAAGGCCCAAAGACGTGCAGGTTAGGTGGATTGGCCATGATAAATTGCCCAGAGTGACCAAAGGTTAGGAGGGGTTACTGGGTTATGGGGATAGGGTGGAAGTGAGGGCTTAAGTGGGTCGGTGCAGACTCGATGGGCCAAATGGCCTCCTTCTGCACTGTATGTTCTATATACATAGAGGAAGGCAGGCAGGAGGTTTGGGTCTTCCGAACCTGATGTATTATTACTGGGTGGTGAATGTGGAGAAAGTACCGAGCTGGGTCAGAGGGGCTGATTCCCAGTGAGTCAGAATAGAGCAGAGTTTGTGCTGGGGGCCAGGATTGAAAGCACTAGCAACAGCGCCGCTCCAGATGGCCCCAGGAAAATACTCGGAGTCCGGTAGTAATAGCTGCATTGAGAATTTGGAGGCAGTTTCGCCTGGACTTCGGGTTGGGGGCAGGGTCAAGGGAAATGCCGATTTGGGGGAACCATAGATTTGAGCCAGGGAAGTGGGATGGAAATTTTCGGAGATGAGAGGAGAAAGGAATTAGGACACCAAAAGATTTGCTTCTTGGGGTTTGGTTTGCAGGATTGAAGGAGCTGGGAGCAAAGCATGGGCTGGAACAGAGGGAAATATTTAGATACATGCAGGTTTGAGACTTTGCCAGAAAGCTTCTGAGCTTCCCAGTGGAGCCGGCCTCCACATTGCTGGGGGAGGTGCTGACGACAGGGGGACTTGAGAAGTGGGTAGGTGTCGGCGGTTTATGGGGCTTTTTTGGAAGAGGAGAAGGCACCGCTGGAAGGGATCAACACAAAGTGGGAGGAAGAATTGGGAGAGGGTATGAAGGAGGGGATCTGGTGTGAGGAGCTCTGGAGGGTGAACGCCTCCTCCTCGTGCAAGAGGTTGGGGCTGATGCAGCTGAAGGTGGTATATAGAGCACACCTCACAAGAGCGAGGATGAGCCGGCTCTTTGAGGGTGTAGAAGGTTTTTGTGAACGTTGCGGGGGGAGAGAATGGGGTGGGGGGGCGGGCGCAAGCCACGTTCAAATGTTTTGGTCCTGTCCAAAGCTGGAGGATTACTCGAAGGAGGTTTTTAGAGTAATCTCCAAGTGGTGCACGTGAAACTGGACCCGGGCCCTCAGGTGGCCATATTCAGGGGTGTCAGACCAGCCGAGGTTGGAAACGGATGTGGAGGCAGATGTTGTAGCCTTCGCCTCGTTGATCGCCCGAAGGCGGATCCTGTTGGGATGGAAATCAAGCTCTCCACCCTGTGCACTGGTGTGGCGGGGGGACCTGCTGGAATTCTTGATGCTTGAGAAGATAACGTTTGAACTGAAGGGAAGGATGGAGGGGTTCTACAATTCATTATGCACTTTCGAGAATTGGATTACACTGAACATTAAGGGGCAAGAGGGACTGTATGTGTTAATGGTGACTATGGGCGATTCCTGTTTCCTCTTTGTTATTTGTTTATGTTAACATGCAGGCTGCTGTTTGGGGGTTTGGTGGGAGGATGGGATTGTTGCTGATATGGGGATTGACATTGCATTCGTTACTGATTATTGTTAGTGGGTGTTAATTTGGGAGAAAATGTGATAAAGGAGAACAAAAATATTTTTAGAAAAATAATTAGATGTCCTGCAATCATGAAAGGTGCTATCTGAATGCAAGTTTTTTTTCATTCAGAGGTACATAATGTATTTCCCCTTTACGGTAAAACAAATAACACTTTGAAAACAAGTTATTTTCTCTTGCAGGCATGAATTAGTACTGGGATGTCATTGATGGCAGGCCTCCTGTACTAGACCCAAATGATCTCTGCATTTGTAAACAAAGACAACAACTGTTGGCACAATTTGAGTCTGCAGGGACATCACAGCTGAGCTTGATACTGTTCTCAGCTGATGTCCACACATGTACTTTCCAACTGGGATCACGGAACAGAAGAAATAAGTGACTATTCGTCTGTTAATTAAGGGTACCAAGACCAATCCTAGATCCCCAATTGTTATCCTCGTTAGTCAGGTAATGAAGCCCAGATTGGGACTCATGCCCTCTGATTTATGTGGGTTAATTACACACTGATTTTGTCAACTGGTCTCTCTGCAAAACCTTCATATAACATCATAGAATTATCATAGAATTTACAGTGCAGGAGGCCATTCGGCCCATTGAGTCTGCACTGGCTCTTGGAAAGAGCACCCTACCCAAAGTCAACACCTCCACCCTATCCCCATAACCCAGTAACCGCACCCAACACTAAGGGCAATTTTGAACACTAAGGGCAATTTATCATGGCCAATCCACCTAACCTGCACATCTTTGGACTGTGGGAGGAAACCGGAGCACCCGGAGGAAACCCACGCACACACAGGGAGGATGTGCAGACTCCGCACAGACAGTGACCAGAATCGAACCTGGGACCCTGGAGCTATGAAGCGTTTGTGCTATCCACAATGCTACCGTGCTGCCCTAACATAATCACTGTTCACACAATCATAGAATTTACAGTGCAGAAGGAGGCCATTCAGCCCATCGAGTCTGCACCAGCCCTTGGAAAGAGCACCCCCCCCACATCCCTACATTAGAAATTACAAAACCTATGGTTGTATTCCCTGGAATTTAGAAAGTTAAGGGATGATTTGATTGAACTTTTAAAAAATATAAATGGGAACAGTCAGATAGAGCGAGAAATTACTTCTGAAGCAAAATATTGCAGGTGCTGTAAATGTGAAGTAAAAGCAGAAAATGCTGGAAATACTCAGCAGGTTCGGCAGCATCTGTGGAGTAAGAAAGCGTTTAACGTTTCAGGTCTCTGACCTTTCATCAGAAATGATGTCTGATGATTAGAGAATCTAGGGCTTGTGACAATATTATGACATAGTATAAAAATTAGAACCAACCCTTCCATGAGTGAAATTAGGAAATCCTTCTACTCAAGAGCATGGTAGAAGTTTCAAATTCTCTTTTGCAAATAGCAACTGACGCTAGATCAGTTGTTAATTTTAAATCGGAGATTGATGAGAATTGAATTTAGTTAGCGAATGGTATTAATGGATGTGGAGCAAAGTTGGGTATATGGAATTAGGTTGCAGACTTGCTATCATGTAACCGAATGAGAGAATAGGCTCAAAAGGGCTAAATCGCCTATTCCTGTTCCCAACATTTTTCTGCAAAAACTGCGTTTTGTTTCTGTCCCTCAATAGTAAAACAAAGCCGTAATAATTTATCTTATAAATTCCACTATAAAACTTGCAGTTATAATGCATGTGTGCATGATACTGGTACTAGTACAGCTCCCTCTAGTGAGAAGAAATTAAGTTTCAAAAGGGTAACTTTCTCACTTAAACGTGAAGGTAGACACCGTATGATGGGGTCATTTCATGGGTATTAGTAGTGCTCATACCGTAGTTGGGTGATCCCCGATACTTAATGTCACTAACTCTGACAATGGCAGACTTTACAGCCAAGGTTGATAATTTTCTAATCCAGCGCCCACATACTCTGGATAGCCTAGAAATAAAGTTGCCAAAGTACTGTTCTAGTTGCATTAGCTGAGAAAGCAGAGTATTAGACCTTGAACCTTCTTGGTCTCTATGCCTCAGCACCATGAAGTTCATTAAGGAACTGAGCTACTGAAAGAACCTTGCTGAGCCCACTAGCTTATAACAGTATATATTTTCAAACTCCCTCTACAATGTACCATTTGATGAAAGAATTGATGAGATATGACTAAGAAAATGATTGAAGATAAATGGTAGTTCTTAAAATTACAAATTAAGAAATCTTGATGAAGACTAAGATTCACAGTACAAGGATATCATCAAGGTTGAAGGAGTACGGGAGAGTTTTTAAAAAATTCATTCATGGGATGTGCAAATCGCTGGCAAAGTCAGCATTTATTGCTCATCTCTAATTTCCTTTGACAAGGTGGTGATGAATTACCTATTTGACAATTGAGTGTCCCCCTTTCAGAGGATAGTTGCAGAGAGTCTGGAGTCACATACAGACCAGACAGGGTAACAAGCATGATTTCATGACTGAAGCAGATGGGCTTTTATGACAATTACCATTACGGTCATTAGCTTTATATTCCAGATTTACAGAATTAAATTTAAATTTGCCAGCTGCTATGCATATGAACATACGAATATCCAAATTCAGAGCAATGGGCCATTTGGTCCTGCTTTGCCATTAGGCAAGATCATGGATAATCTGATTGTGGCCTCAACTCGACTTTCCTATTTACCCCCTATACCCTTGAGACCCTTTGTCAATGAAGAATCTAACTCAGCCTTAAACTGACTCTGTTTTGACTGCTCTCTGGGAACAGAATTACACATACTAACATCTCTCACAGAAAAATATTCTCCTCATCTCTGCCTTGGAGAGCCCTTATTTTTGTACTGTGCCCCCCCCCAGTTCTAATCTCTCCCATAAAACAAAAGATCCTCTCAGCATTCAGCCAGTAAATTTCCCTCAGGATTCTCCATGTTTCAATAAGGTCACCTCTCACCTTCTAAACTCTACTAGATACAGTGTTAACCTTTCCTCACAACATAACCTCACCCCACCATCCCAGTTATCAGTCAAGTAAACCTTCTCTGAACTGTTTCTAATACATTTACTTCTCAAGTAAGGGGACCAAAACTGTACACAGTACTCCAGATGTGGTCTCACGAATGCCTTGTACACTTTGCAGCAAAACTTCCCTACTTTTTTATTCCATTCCCCTTCCAATAAACAACATTCCATTTGCCTTCCTAATCATTTGCTGTACCTGCAAACTAACATTGTGCGATTCATGGACCAGGACACCCAGATCCTTCTGTACTTTATTTATTCTTTCATGACAAGTGGGCAGCACTGGCAAGGTCAGCATGTGTTGCTCATCCCTAACTGCCCTTGAACGGAGTGGCTTGTTGAACTATGTCAAAGAGCAGTTAAGAGTCAACCACACTGCTGTGGATCTGGAGTCACATGTAGGACAGACAAGGCATGGACAACAGATTTCCTTCCCGAAAGGTCATTAGTGAACCAGGTAAGAGTCCTTTCCTAGGCTGCCGCCCGTGGGGTAGCAGGACAAGGTCCTATCGAAGGACAAAATAGAGAAGGGTAGGTTTTGGATATCTATAAAGGAATTGGTGGAGTGGGAGGGAGCCCTGGTGGGGGACATTGGAGCGTAAATTCGAGGAGGAGCTGAGAGACGAGTCGTGGGTAGAGGCTTTGCGGTGGGTGAACGCATCATTATATGTGAGGTTAAGCCTCATCCAGTTTAAAGTGGTGCATAGAGCTCAAATGACAGTGGAGAGGATGAGTAGGTTCTTTGCGGGGTTAGAGGACAGGTGCGGGCAGTGCGTGGGACGGTCTGCGAATCATGTTTACATGTTCTGGGCGAGTCCAATGCTGAGGGGGTTCTGGCAAGGGTTCTCGGACGTGATGTCCAAGGTGCTGGGGGCGGAGGTGGTTCGGAGTCCAGAGGTAGCGATATTTGGGTTGTCCAAACTGGGAATCCAGGGGGTGACAAAAGCCGATGTTTTGGCCTTTGTCTCCCCAATAGCCCGGAGACATATTTTGCTAGGGTGGCAAGCGTCAGAGTTACCGAAAGCACGAGTGTGGGCGAGTGACCTGGCAAACTTCCTGAAGCTGGAGAAGGTCGGCCTTCAGAGGGGTTCACTCCGAGATGGAAGCCTTTTATCAATTTCTTTAAGGAGGATTGAAGGGTCAGCAAGGGTTTTGGGGGGGGGGGGGGGGGGGGGGGGGGATGGAGTCAGGGTGGCAGGTAGGATGCAGCAGTTTATTGATTTTGTGTGTGTATCTGAAAATGCCTTGAATAAAATATTTTCTAAAAAAAATAAAAAGTGGATAATAATAAAATGTAAAATTGACAAAAAATATATGTACAATGTCCAGCAAACAGGGCCGCCTAAGATGGCCACCAAACCAAATCAAAAGACTGAGCAAAGAAGCATTTGCAGGCACTGCCAGCAGACTACCCCCACCCCATCACACCCTTGAATACAACCACACCAAATGTAGGCAAGGTGAACAATGGTTAAAAACAACAAAATACTAAAACCCCATAAACCACTGGGCTCCGAAAGGGAGCTATATACTATCATAACAAACAGAACAGAACCACACATAGAACTAAACCCCAAATCTAAATCCAAACTGTAAAAATTCAACCCCATCAAGAAAAAAAAACGGAATCCCAACAACGCAACAATTCAATATGACCGTCCCCACCACCCAAACACTCAACTGCTCCCAGCCCGTATTTCTTAACAAAGGAGTCGGTCACTCCCAGTGCATCAAATACATAGTCCTTTCCCTTGAAAGTCACTAAGCCGAGCTGGTTAGACCAACCAAACGGAATTTCACTTTTATGCAAGGAGGCTCTGTTGAATGCAGCCCTCTTCTTCACCAGTTCCGCTCCCCCATTGGTAAAACCGGATGGCGTGGCTCCCCCATTTAAACTCTCAATGCTCCTTCACCCACCTCAGGACCCACTCTTTCTCTTTGAATATATGGAACTTCACAATTACCGCACGCAGCGGATCTTCAAGGAGTGTATGATGGGCTCGGTACAGCTCGAGGGGGGACATGAATTCCCCCCCACCCCCACCATTGTACCAAATATCTCTGTGAAGTGCTCTGTGGGTGTCGGGCCTTCCCTCCCCTCTGGCAGCCCCACAATAAATTGCCCTCAGTGTCCAAAAAGAAAAGGTTAGGTGGGCTAGGGTGGAGGCATGGGCTTAAGTAGGGTGCTCTTTCAAAGAGCCGGCGCAGACTTGATGGGCCGAATGGCCTCCTTCTGCACTGTAGATTCTAAGATTTTTGGATTGTTAGTACAGTAACATAACCCCTATGATACTGCACGCAATAAAAGGTAAGGAAGTCAAAAAGTGGTGATTGAATGACACCACATTTGAGTTTTAAAGCTTGTAAAGAATAATGGAGGAAGGAATGCAAAGAGTAATTTTATTCGGGGATGGTGTGTCAGCATAGCATTTATACTCAAAAGAACTGCCAAGTAACAAAGGATTCTGAAGGGGATTTAAAAAATAACAACTTTTCCCACCACAAATAAATACTGCAGGGCGAAGTAGTACTTTACATTTTTAATGCTGTCAATTTGTGTATAAAGCTTACTTCTTCAACATCTTCATCAAGTTGCTCATTTGGATCAATCTCACGCACCAGGTCCTGCAGCTTCTTCTTACTTAAAACCTGAATATACAATTAGAACAAAAGATGCAAAAAATTCATATTAAGTCCGTTGAGTTGACAATTATTACGGCTGGGGGGAGGGGAATTCAGTCCTATACACAAAGGTGCCCTCAAGATATTTTCCTGTTTAATTAAGAGACAATACTTTTGGTTTAACATATATTACAAATGAACTAATGTCTCAACTCGCTCCTTCCGTTAATAATGCAATGTGTGATGTGTACATTTCACCACAAATGTTTGTTCAAATTTACTTGCACTTTTGCTCAAAAACTTTTTACGTCATCTTTGCTATTAAAGTACCATGTTTAATCTTGGAAATTTCTGTTCAAAAGCTCATCAAGAAACAACTAAAATGAGTTCCAAGTTAGAGCTTAAGATTGAAATGCTTTGTTTTTGACCGACTGTTAAGTTCCAACACAATTGTTGAGATGAAAAACCCTTTTCCCACTTTAGCATGTTTCTGTCTGAGCTACAAGTTAAGTAGAGTTAAAGCACTGCATCCAAAAATGTGACTTTTCATTTTAGTCATTCATACTATGCAAGAGTTGCTAGCTCGGCCAACATTTATTGCCCATCCCGAATTGCCGCGAGAAGGTGGTGGCGAGTTGCCTTCTGCAACCGATGCAATCCATCTGATGTAAGTACATTAGTGTTGTTAGAGAGGAAGTTCCAGGATTTTGCCCCAGCGGCAGTGAAAGAACGGTGATATAGTTCCAAGTCAGGATGGTGAATGGCTTGGTGGTGGTGGGGGGGGGGGGGGGGGGGGGGGTTTGCAGGTGATCTTCTTGTGTTTACCGCCTTTGTTCAGCTAGGTGGCAGAGGACATGGGCTTGGAAGATGTTATAGGAGGCTTGGAGTGTTGCTGCAACGTATCTTGTAGATGGTACATACTGCTGCTACTGTGCATCAGTGGTGGAGGTAGTGAATATTAAACGTGGTGGATGGGGTGCCAATCAAGCAGGCTACTTTGTCCTAGATGATGTTGAGCTTGATTGTTCTTGGAGCTGCCCTCATTCAGGCAAGTGGAGAGTATTCCATCACACTCCTGACTTGAGTCTCGTAGATAGTGGGGAAGCTTTTGGGAGACACAAGGCGAATGACTCAACAGAATTCCCAGCTGCTGACCTGCGCTTGTAGTCACAATATTTATATAGCTAGTCCAGTTAAGTTTCTGGTCAGTAGCAACCGTGAGAATTTGGTGAAATGAAATGAAAAATTCTTATTGTCACAAGTAGGCTTCAAATGAAGTTACTGTGAAAAGCCCCTAGTCGCCACATTCCGGCGCCTGTTCGGGGAGGCTGGTACGGGAATTGAACCGTGCTGCTGGCCTGCCTTGGTCTGCTTTAAAAGCCAGTTAATTAGCCCAGTGTGCTAAACCAGCCCCTGGTGGAGGGTTCAGCAATATTAATGCCATTGAATGTCAAGCGGAGATGGTTGAATTTTCGGAAAATGGCCATTACCTGACACTTGCGTGCTGTGAATATTTGCGATTCATCAGCCCAGGCCAGAATGTTGTCCAGATCTTGCTGCATGCAGACACAAAGCTCTTTAGTATCTCAAGAGTCAAGAATTGCGAACATTCTGACCTATAACAGGCGGACAGTCATTGATGATGCAGCTGAAGATGGTTGGGCTGAGGACCTGACCCTGAGGAACACCTGTGGCAACTTTCTGGGGATAAGAAAACTAGCCTCCAATAATCACCACCATCTTTCTTCGTGCTAGGCATGAACCTAGTGGAGAGCTTTCACTACATTCCTGTTTACTTCAATTTTGTTAGAGTTCTTTGACGCAACACTTGACAAATGCTACCTTGATGTCAAAGGATGTCTTTCTCCCCTCACCTCCAGAATTCAACTCTTTTGTCCATGTTTAGACCAAAGCTGTCCTGAAATCACTGAGTGGCCCAGGCAGCACTCAAACTGAGCTTTGGTGAGCAGATTTGTACTCCTTCGTAAGACTGTTGATGAGGCAGTAACTGGCCCGATTTGATGGATCCTGGTTTTTGTGGATAGGACAAAGCCGGACAATTTTCCATAAAGGCGAGAAGATGCCAGTCTTGCGGCTGTACTGGAACAGCTTGGCTAGGGGCGCAGCATAAGTCTTCAGTACTGTTGCTGGACAATTGTCAGGGCCCTTAGCCATTGCAGTGTCCAGTGCTTTCAGCTGTTGCTTTCTAGTAGGTGGAGTGAATCAAATTAGCTGAAGAATGGTACCTGTGATGGTAGGGACCTCCAAAGGGGGCTTAGACTGATTATCAACGATTCTGGCTGAAGGTGGTTGCAAAAGCTTCAACCTTATATTTTGCATGGATATGCTGAGCTCTCCCATCATTGACGGCATGGCTGTTCCTGGGAGCCTTCTCCTCCGGTTAATTCTTTTTAATTGTCCACCACCAGGCTGGTTTAGCACAGGGCTAAAGAGCTGGCTTTTAAAGCAGACCAAGGCAGGTCAGCAGCACGGTTCAATTCCCGTACCAGCCTCTCCGAACAGGCGCTGGAATGTGACAATAAGCGATTTTCATTTCATTTCATTCGTAACAGAACGCGGTAGGGCTGTAGAGATTTGATCTAACCTGTTAGTTGTGGATTGCTGAGCTCTGTCTATTGCATACTTCTGTTCTTTAGCCCGTGGTCCTGTGTTGCAGATTCACGAGGTGAGCATCTTAGAGCTGCTAGTTACTCGAGCCTGTTTGCAACAGTGGATTAAGTTTCCTAAGTTCTTTGTCAAACAGGAGAGTTGAAAACGTCAGACTCTCTCTCACCCATAAAAACACAGCCCATCAGCCATAGTGAAAATGGCAGTAGTCATTAGGATAGCTGTACCCACTATCCTTTCATCCCTGAATCTAAAGGCGGAGGTAAAATTCTACAAAGGATGAAACTAAGATGAGACAGAAAAAGTAAAACATTTAAATCTTTAAAACTTGAATACCTGATTTCCTTCTGGACTCAGGCGTCCCCCTGAGCCTGGTGTTCCAGGTATCTTTACCACAGCAGTGCTATTAGCCATTGTATTTGGAGGTGGTGTACTGGATGGATCAGGTTTTATTGAGGGAAAATTTGTCAAATTTATTAGAGCTGCAGGTCCAAACTGGTTCATAATCTGTTGGGCTTTGGTCTTTAAATCATTAAGTTTCTCCAAATCCTGTTTCTGTTTGGGATTGTGGGGGCCGGGACCAATCAGCTGTTCAAAACATAAAAGAAAAACATAATTTTTGTAATGCAGTTTTTTTGCAAACATTTAAATGTAGCAAGTTTCTGAGCTATGCTTTCATTGGCAAGCATCTTCAGGTTGTGAAAAAATTGAAATGCATTAAACTATTTTGGCTGTACCCTTCTCATAACCATGGGGTTGTAAATATAAACCAACATTAATATACCTGTATAACATTCAGAGGTTTTGCTCTCTAATAAAGTTGTTTTGAGAGTAAATTTTACAGCAATCCTAAACCCTATAAAAGTCATTCACTGTATTACAGTCATTTCAGTTAAAGTATATAAGCCACTGCCCTAAAAACAAAGCATGCAAAAATAAGTTATTATACCTTCAGTTAAGAGCAAGCACAAAGCAACATTGTAAGAAATTGACAAAAAGGTTGAGAAGGAATGGCAGAGGCATTTTTTGGGTTAAATTATAGCATATTTCTTCAGACAGACATTCATTAAGATCAGACATGTGCTCCACTGCCAAGGTCTCTCTCTGTAATTTGGAAAAGTCAAGAAAACCACCCTTGCAATGATTTTCTCCCTCCGCATCCAACCTCAATTCTAGACAAAACAAAAGTAAAAGCAGTGCATCTGTGCAATCAGTAGGGAGACCGATGGAATTGCCTGGAGACTGACTTAATTGTTATAAAGCGATTAAAGATAATAAAATATTAAAATATTGCTTCACCATGAAACGTGCTGTAAACTATATCCACTTTAGAAGATGTATTGATGAGTGAGGATCCCAAGACTGACCTCAACACAATATTACATTTGAGAAATCCAGCAGTTTTTGATCACATTTTACATTGCAACATTAAAATTTCATGAGATCCTTATAGGAATTGCGAAACTATTTGGCATTGTAAGAGATAACATTCCACGTGAAAAAGGTATGTCAAAGGCAACATTTCTAATTGAAATACTTTTCGAAATAATCAAAATAAGCTGGATGTCCTCCACTTCAATGCCAGAGTGCTACAGGTAAAACGGATGAGTTAAGGGCGAGGATTTACACATGGAATTGTGATATAGTAGTCATCCCAGAAACGTGGCTGAGGGTGGGGCAGGATTGACAGCTCAACATCCCGAGATATAGCATCTTCAGGTGAGACACAGGAGGGGTAAAAGAGGAGGAGGCATTGCATTATTAGTTAAGGATTAAAATATATCTTGGAGGGAGCATGAAATGAGGCTTTGTGAGGAGTTTAGGAATAAAAAAGGGACAGTCACATGCTGGGTGATTATAGACCCCAGTTAGTAGGTGGTAAATTGAGGACCAAATATGTGTGCAATTCGCAGAGGTGTGAATAAATAACAATGGGGTAATTATATTAGGCGAGTTCAACTTTCCCAACATTAATTGGGATAGTCATCGTGTTAAGGGCTTAGATGGAATGGAGTTCTTAAAATGTATGCTGGAGAACTTTTTAGGTTAACATGTAATGGGTCCAACAAGGGACGGCGCAGTACTGGGCCCAATTCTGGGGAATGAAGCCGGACAAGTAGCTGAGGTGTTGTTGGGGGAGCATTGTAGTGATAGCGATTACAACATGGTACAATGCAAGCTTGTTATGGACAAAGAAATAAACAAGTTGCCAAAAAAAAAGTTTTGGATTGGGGCTGGCACAGACTCGATGGGCCGAATGGCCTTCTTCTGCACTGTAGATTCTGTGATTCTCCCTGAGTTGCATACCTATATCCTCATTCTCATGGGTGAAGACAGTTGTAAAGTATTCGTTCAACACCCTACCAATGCCTTCTGACTCCACCCACAGATCGTCCCCTTAGTCCTGAATGGGCCCGACTCTTTCATAAGATATAAGAGCAGAATTAGTTCCTTTAGATCATCCTGCTCTGTAACTTAGATTCTAGCTCAGGAGTTTGATAACTGGCATCATGCAGCAGGCATGGGCTTCAGTGACATTATACTGATGGTAAAATAATTGCATTACAAATATTGTATTGCAAATTATCAAAATACTGGTAGTCAGGGCAGCACAATGGCGCAGTGGGTTAGCCCTGTTGCCTCACGGCATTGAGGTCCCAGGTTCGATCCTGGCTCTGGGTCACTGTCCGTGTGGAGTTTGCACATTCTTCCCCTGTTTGCGTGGGTTTCGCCCCCACAACCCATTTGCACATTTTCCCCCTGTTTGCGTGGGTTTCGCCCCCACAACCCAAAGATGTGCAGGCTAGGTAGATTGGCCACACTAAATTGTCCCTCAATGGGTAAAAATGAATTGGGTACTCTAAACTAAAAAATACTGGTAGTCTTTTCACTCTGGATAAATAAACGTACTTGGCCCACATAAAGCGACTCGGAACATTTATCCCAACTTTTTCATATATCATTATGTGTATTCCAGCTTTTATTTCTTGGCCAGAAAATTTTCACTCGGTCCCCAAATAGTTCGGCGAGTTTCTTCAGTGTAGCTCGAAGCTAACTAATTTCAGCTCGAGTGGAATCAAAAGCATAACAATTAACCTCAGCACCCCTGGGCTCAGGATGAGGAGAGGGGGAAAAGCAAAAAAAAAAATCAACCAAGGCTCTTGCTTGGTAACTTGGAAGTATGCGGAGTATGAATGTGTAAAAATAGTATCAGTGTCACGAGTAGGCTTACAGTAACACTGCAATGAAGTTACTGTGAAAATCCCTTAATCACCACACTCCTGCGCCTGTTCGGGTACACAGAGGGAGAATTCAGAATGTCTAATTCACCGAACAAGCATGATGTTCGGGATTTGTGGGAGGAAACTGTAATGCCCGGTGGAAACCCATGCAGACACGGGGAGGACATGCAGGGTCCGCACAGACAGTGACCCAAGCTGGGAATTGAACCTGGGACCCTGGTGCTGTGAAGCATCAGTGTTAACCACTGTGCTCCCGCATCGCCCATAGTGGGGTAAGGACAGAGCTGGGTTGATAGGATAGTACCAAAAGGACTGCGAGCATTCTTCAGCAAAACTCACACAGGGGTAATGTCTACCTGGGTGAGGGTATGGAATGCACAGGTATGCATGGATCTGCACTCATAACGAGTTGATACCTGTGAGTGAGGAAAGTAATTGACAAGAAAATCAGTGTGTTTTTGTGATCATTACCTGGTGTGCGCAATACAAGGCAGTTTAAAGAGATTTTCTAAGCATACTAGTCAGTACCCAAAGTGCCAATGGAAATACTATTGCAAAGAAATTAGTTCAGCAAAGGCTTGTTTAGTTTTCACATGCAGGAGCAGATTAAAAACGTAATTAAGGGGTTGCACTAGTAAACTGCTGACACCATCAATTTTCTAGAAAAATCAGTATTTATGCCCCAGTTGTGCAACCTGGAAGATACTTACACACAATGATCAAATTAGTATGGTTTACAATACTGAAGTCACAACGTCTCATGTTAAATATGTTGTGATAGTTTGGCACCTTGTAGTATTGGGCAATAAGCACCAGCATATTTCATCTGCTTTATCCTGTAGACAAATCCCTCAAGTTGAACATAAACGCATTTAATAAAACACCCCAAACATTCAATGTCTAAATCACATATTGTGTGAAATACCGAATCATTGTTTTTCCATGTCCGTGATTAGAGTGCTTTCTAATTTCCACTTTCCTTCCCCCCCCTCAACTTATTGCATGACTGTGCTTAATTTAGAAACCAAACGATGCAACTATCCCCATTTAGGTTCAGAATGAGAAAGTTATTATACGGAATCGTGCCATTTATTGGCATGTCCTAAAGTCAGACATTGTTGCACTTAAATCTTTTAAATCATTCTTTTATAACTGCTTTTGTCTTTTAAAGCTTTGTTGGACATTCCTATGTGCAAAGAAGTGATCGAGGTGACATCAGATAAAGGTATATGATAACATAAGTCATATGATATATATTAGGGTCCCATTGCGGCAACAAAGAATGACCAATGATGCATGATACTGCAGAATTAATCCAAGAAGGAGTTCTACAATACTGACTTACATATTGCAGAATGGAAAATCCACAATATATGCAGTTATTTTTAAAGGAATGGTTTACAAGTGTTCCTAGCTGTCATGCTTTAAAAAAAAAAAATTTAGAAGTACCCAGTTATTTTTTTCCCATTTAAGGGGCAATTTAGTGTGGCCAATCCACCTAACCTTACATCTTTGGGTTGTGGGGGTGAGACCCACGCAGGCACGGGGAGAATGTGCAAACTCCACATGGACAGTGATTAGGGGCCAGAATCGAAACTGGGTCCTCAGTGCCATAGGCAGCAGTGATAACCACTGCACCACCGTGCCATCCTGTGCTTTTTGATTAACGGAAGCTGTGTTAGGTACACAACAGTAAATGACGAGCATACTAATGTATGGCTGGGTTGCTGGCAGAGGTTTCTGATATTAATTTTTGGAAGCATCTTTGCTTTGAAACATCAGTTTTTTTAAAAAACTTCCTCTAATTGGGTTCTAGATCCTGAAAGACAGCAATAGAACCTTGGACAATATTGGCAAAGTCAAGCCGTTGTCAGCAGCAGGGAGCTTTAAGGTAAATGTAGTTTTGCACACACTAAGTTTAGGAATACTTTGATTGAATTGAGACAGTTTGGGCTATTGAATATATCTCCCCATTGAGGGTGCACCATACATGTTGAAATTCAGAATGTTCAAGTTTGAACGAGGGTTTCCCCCTCGCCCAAGCATTTTACACCATCTATATACTTTTATAAAGCAATGGCATGTATTTTAATGATTCATTTCCATTATATCTAATTTTCTTATTGCTTGGAGTTGAAGAGTACCAGTCAGTTATTTAAGGCAGTGAGTAGCTGATTACACAGACAAAGAATCCCGAGTTTGATTCTGTGACACTGTTGAGGTTGGAAAATTCATTCTGGGTGGTTTAGGGAGGGATAGTCAGATTCTAACCATGAAGCATCAGTCTGCACTGGAAATATATGCATGGGATCTTCAGGAGTACAGGGCCTGCTGACATTCAGTCTAACCTCTGGTGAATGACTGCTAACATTGTGGAAAATGGGCAGCACGGTGGCCTGTTTGTTAGCACAACCGCCTCACGGCGCTGAGGTCCCAGGTTCGATCCCGGCTCTGGGTCACTGTCCGTGTGGAGTTTGCACATTCTCCCCGTGTCTGCGTGGGTTTCACACCCATAACCCAAAAATGTGCAGAGTAGGTGGATTGGCCACGCTAAATTGCCCCTTAATTGGAAAAAATAATTGGGTAATCTAAATTTATTTTTAAAAAACATTGTGGAAAATTACCTCCAGAAGGGGAGGAGAATTAGCAAAAATATACACAAAACGTTTTCAACAAGACGATTATTTTATAGCTAACCTAGCTGCAGCCTCAGAAATTGTGACTTTCTACGCTATTCACATCAAACATTTGCACGAAAGATATTTAACTTCCATTGTCTACACCAGAAAGCAAAATCTAATGCAAAACCCCTGTCCATATTCTGCTGCTGCATTCTCTCATGCCAGTCAAGACCAACTCAGGCACTACTTACTGCTATCTGAGAGTCTAGATCTTTAATCACATCAGCTACTGCTGTAGGCCCAGATAATGAAGAGTTCATTGTGACATGCTGCCTGAAAACAAACAGCAAGGATTAGGCCACATTTGGATTAACTAAACTTCAGCACTGTGAACACTTTTTAAAAGTGCCTTAATGCAATAAATTAAACATCCTAAAAATTACTGCCAGAGTAACACTAAATGTAGGGTTAGTCCAGCAAAGAATAAGCTTGATGACAATTCCTGGACGATAAACTACTGGTTGAGAATAATTCTACGCCGAAGATGCAATCAAATTTTTTTTTTAAAGGTTTAAAATATCCTTGGAGAGGTGTGACTTGCCCAGCCAAGCGCTATTTCTAGGATACTTATTCCTCTCCCACTTTGTTGTAAAGAGGCTAAACATATGTTTGGCCACAATAAAAACATTTTTCAAATGGAAAACTGCAGCAGGTGTTGAAATTATTAAATTGTCTGTCGTTCGGGTGAATAACCACCTTTAAATTTGGCAGATGGGGGCAGCACTGCTGCCTCACAGCGCTGAGGACCCGAGCTCGATGCCGGCCCCGAGCTCGATGCCGGCCCCGAGGACCCGGGCTCGATGCCGGCCCCGAGGACCCGGGCTCGATGCCGGCCCCGAGCTCGATGCCGGCCCCGAGGACCCAGGCTCAATGCTGGCCCCGAGGACCCGGGCTCGATGCCGGCCCCGAGCTCGATGCCGGCCCCGAGGACCCGGGCTCGATGCCGGCCCCGAGGACCCGGGCTCGATGCCGGCCCCGAGGACCCAGGCTCAATGCCGGCCCCCGAGGACCCGGCTCGATGCCGGCCCCGAGCTCGATGCCGGCCCCGAGGACCCAGGCTCAATGCCGGCCCCGAGGACCCGGGGCTCGATGCCGGCCCCGAGCTCGATGCCGGCCCCGAGGACCCAGGCTCAATGCCGGCCCCAAGGACCCGGGCTCGATGCCGGCCCCGAGGACCCGAGCTCGATGCCGGCCCCGAGGACCCGGGCTCGATGCCGGCCCCCGAGGACCCGGGCTCGATGCCGGCCCCGAGGACCCGAGCTCGATGCCGGCCCCGAGGACCCGGGCTCGATGCCGGCCCCGAGGACCCGGGCTCGATGCCGGCCCCGAGGACCTGGGCTCGAACCCTACCTCGGGTTCGATCCCTGACCATGTGGAGTTTGCACATTCTCCCGGTGTCTGCGTTGGTCCAACTTCCATAGCCCAAAAAAATTTATAGGTTAGGTGGAACGGCCACAGTAAATTTCCCCTTGATTGGAAAAAAAATAATTGGGCACTCTAAATTAAAAAAAATAAAATTGGCAGGTGAACTGCAAAAAAGCTTAAAAATCTAAATAGTAGATTCAATTCTAGCTGATGTCGACTTGGCCAATGTTACTTGGGGCATTATAATTGACCTCCGCATCTGTCGGCTGCGGGGTTGTTGGAATATTAACTGGGGCTTCCCTTTCCATCAGATAACCATTTCATGACTGGAGCAGCAGGAGTAAAGACAGGGTTAGGCTCAACTGTGTAACCCTCAAATAGCTTGCTGAAATTTACGTGAAGAACCTGCTGCCTCGGTGAGGCAACGGAGGACCATTGCTGACCAAACCCCAGTAAGAATCTTTCCTCTGTAGCAGGAATATGGAGAGGGGGAAAAAGTAGATTCCTCTGAGAAAATACAAATGCATAAAAGCAAAAGCTGGCAGACTTGAAGGACAGGCTGGCTTACTTCTGCTCCTATTTCTTACCTCTATGTTCTAACACATAAGTGATATTTTTGTTGCATTTACATTTGACTTTCAAAGTATTTTTTTTATTCATTCAAGGGATGTGGGTTCTGCTGGCTAGGTCAACATTTATTGCCCATCCCAAATTGTCCTCAAGAAGTTGATGTTGAGCTGCCTTCTTGAACTATGTCGTGTATGCACACCCAAGGTGCTATTAGGAAGGGTTTTGGCTCAGCGACAGTGAAGGAACAGCGATATATTTCCAAGTCATGATGGTGTGGCTTGGAGCAGGACCTCCAGGTGATGGTGTTTCCATGTATCTGCTGCCCCGGTCCTTCTAGATGGTAGTAGTCGTGTGTGAAGGTGTTTGCCAAGTTCCTGCAGTGTACCTTGCAGATGGCACACACGGCTGCTACGGTGCATCGGTGGTGAAGGGAATGAATGTTTGTGGATGGGTGCCAATTAGGCAGGCTGCTTTGTTTTGGATAGTGTCAAGCTTCTTAAGTGTTGTTGGAGTTGCACTCATCCAGGCAAGTGGGATATTCTGTCACACCCCTGACTTGTGGATAGACATTGAGGGGTCAGGAGGTGAATTTCTCACCGCAGTATTCCTAACCTCTGATTCACTCTTGTTGCCACAGTATTTATATGGCTTGTTCAGTTCAGTTTCTGGTCAAAGGTAACCCCCAGGATGTTAATAGCAGGGATTTAGTAATGGTAAGGCCATTGATTGCAAGGCTGATGGTTGGGTTCTTTCTTGTTGGAGTTGGTCATTAATAATAATAATTGCTTATAGTCACAAGTAGGCTTCAATGAAGTTACTGTGAAAAGCCCTGAATCGCCACATTCCGGCACCCTGTTCAGGGAGGCCGGTACGGGAATTTAACCCGCCCTGGTGGGCTGGTTTAACCCACTGTGCTAAACCAGCCCCATTATTTGACACTTGTGAATTTTACTTGCCACTTGTCAGCCCAAGCCTTGGCATTATTTGTGCGAGGTATGACTTCAACCAGGAGAGGATTTTCCTTGGTTCCCATTGACTCCAGTTTGGCACCTTGATGCCAAGGGTAATCATTCTCACCTCACCCACTTCTGGGTTCAGCTCTTTTGTCCATGTGTGAACCAAGGCTGTAATGGTGTCAGAGGTCGAGTGACCCTGGCAGAACCCAAACTGAGCATCAGCGAGCAGGTTATTGCTAAGCAATTCCCACTTGATAGCACTGTTGATGCCTTCCATCACTTTTCTGATGGGCACAGTAAAAAGTCTCACAACACCAGGTTTTAAAAAATAAATTTAGAGTACCCAATTATTTTTTCCAATTAAGGGGCAATTTAGGGTGGCCAAGCCACCTATCCTGCACATCTTTTGGGTTGTGGGGGCGAAACCCACGCAGACACAGGGAGGACACGGACAGTGACCCAGGGCCGGGATTCGAACCCGGGTCCTCAGTGCCACAGGCAACAATGCTAACCACTGTGCCATCGTGCTGCCCTCACAACACCAGGTTAAAGTCCAACAGGTTTATTTGAAATCATAAGCTGTCAGAGCACTGCTCCTTCATCAGGTGATTTAACCTGATGAAACTTCTTACTGTGCCCACCCCAGTCCAGCGCTGGCATCTCCACATCATCACTTTTCTGATGATTGAGAGTATGATGGGGCAGGAATCGGCTGAATTGGATTTGCCCTGCTTTGTTTGTAAAGGACAAACATACCTCGTCAATTTTCCACATTACTGGGTAGATGTCTGGACTGGAACAGCTTTGCTAGAGTTGTGGCACGTTCTGAAGCACAAGTCTTCAGTAGTACTGCCGGAATATTGTCAGGCCCATAGCCTTTGCCTTCAACCGTTTCTTGATATCACATGGAGCAAATTGAATTAGCTGGAAACTGGCATCAGTGATGTTGGAGACCTCAGGTAGAGGCAGAGATTAATTACCCACTCAGTACTTCTGGCTGAGGATTGCATGGAGGTTATCCTCAATGTGAAGACGGGACTCCACAAGGTGGAGACAGAACTCTTCCTCGGGTGGATGTAGCTGTTACAAGGGGGCATAACTATAAGGTTCAGGGTGGGAGATATAGGAGGGATATCCGAGCTAGGTTCTTTATCAGAGAGTGGTTAGGGTGTGGAATGGACTGCCTGCTGTGATAGTGGAGTCGGACACTTTAGGAACTTTCAAGCGGTTATTGGATAGGCACACGGAGCACACCAGAATGACAGGGAGTGGGATAGCGTGATCTTGGTTTCGGACAATGCTTGGCACAACATCGAGGGCCGAAGGGCCTGTTCTGTGCTGTACTGTTCTATGTTCCTCCCAATGCAGTCAACAACAGATGCACATGGGAGGCTGAGGTCAAGTATGTTTTTCCCTCTTGTTGATTCCCTCACTACCTGTTGCAAGCTCAGTCTTGCAGCTATGTCCTTCGGATTCACCCAGTTTGGTCAGTAGGGGACACTGAAGTCCTCAGCCCCAGAGTACATACTGTGCCTTTGTCACACTCAGTGCTTCCTCCAAGTGGTGTTCAACATGGAGGAGTAATGATTAATCAGTTGATGTGGGGCACTACGTGGTAATCAGCAGGTTTCCTTGCCCATGTTTGACCGTTACCATAAGTCTTCATGGGGTCTGGAGTTGATGTTGAGGTTCCAGGACAACTCCCTCCCAATTGTATAGCATTGTATTGCCATCTTTGCTGGGTCTGTCCTAATGGTGGGACAGGATTGTCCTGGTGGTGTCTGGGACATTGTCTCTAAAGGTATGATTCTGTGAGTATGACTATGTCAGGCCTTTTCTGGACTGGTCTGTTTCCCAATTTTGGCACTCACCCAGATGTTAGTAAAGAAGGACTTTGCAAGGTCGACGGGGCTGTGTTTGCAGTTGTCATTTCCAGTGCCTAGATTGATGCGGAGTGGTCCGCCCGTCTCATTCTATTTAGACGTTTCAGCAGATTGGTACAACTGAGTGGCGTGCTTGGTCATTTCAGAGGACATTTAAGGGTCAACCACATTGTTGTGAGGCTGGAGTTACATGTAGATCAGACCAAAGAGGACAACAGATTTCCTTCTCTGAAGGACAGTGAACCAGATGGGCTTTTACGAAAATCAACAATGTTTTCATGATTATCATTCAACTTTTAATTCCAGATTTTTCATTGAATCCAAATTCCACTGCCTGCCATGGTGGAATTCGAGCCCCGGGTCCCCAGAGCATTACTCTGGGCCAGAGTAATTTGGTTTCTGCTGCTACTAAGCACCTGCCAGTTCATACGCAAATTACAAACATTTAAAAGAAAGACTTGCACTTATATAGTGACTTTCATGACTGACATCCTAAAGCACATCATGACCATCCAACGATGCAGCACTGAAGTGTCAATCCATGTTTTAGTGCTCGAATCCCTGGAGTAAGATGTGAACTCACTATCTTGTGATTCAGAGGGAGGAGTGTTACCCACTGAGCCATATCTTTACAAAATGAGAATTTCACACAAGTCACACCAACTCACACCAGTCTAAGGCCTAATGAAAGGAAGTGTTATGTACGCTTAATTATTCACACCGTGTAAACATATTGAGGTGACAACTCAGTATTTAAAAAAAAATTTAGAATACCAAATTATTTTTTCCAATTAAGGGCTAATTTAGCATGGCCAAAATTTTTGCCACCTACCCTGCACATCTTTTTGGGTTGTTGGGGTGAGACCCACACAGATACGGGTAGAACGTGCAAACTCCACAAGGACAGTGATCTGGAGCCGGGCTCGAACATGGGTCCTCAGCACTGTATGGTGGCAGTGCTAACCACTGCGCCACCGTGCTGCCCTCCAACTCAATATTTCACTTGGTGGTGTAGATATTGCATATTGCCAAAAAGAAAGACAGGTTGTCACTCATCTCACATGAATCAGGACAATGCAATGCCAAATTTCAAACCATGGAGAAAGCAGTGGAGAATTGGCTTCCCAAACTCCCGGGTAAGAAGACACAAGGTTTGCAGCACGGTGGCACAGTTGGTTAGCCCTGTTGCCTCACAGTACCGAGGTCTCAGGTTCGATCCCGGCTCTGGGTCACTGTCCGTGTGGAGTTTGCACATTCTCCCCGTGTTTGCGTGGGTTTCACCCCCACAACCCAAAGATGTGCAGGCTAGGTGGATTGGCCACGCTTATTTGCCCCTTAATTGGAAAAAATGAATTGGGTACTGTAAATTTTTTTTAAAAGGCACAAAGTTTGAACATATTTCTTCTGTTTGCAGAAAATCAGTTCCTGTGAGTGTAGCTATGTTGCTCCTAGTACGCACAAATGAGCCACATTACAAGCTTGACTGATTAAGTAGTTGTTAACGGAGCTATTAGCACACTCAGGGTTGTTCAGTAAGTGTTGTCCAATCATGGAATCACAAATATATTTTTTGTTTGGGACATAGACCATAGAAAGGGTGCCAAGCAGAAGTTAATTATATGGGCGAGTAGATTGTAATAATAATAGCTTATTGTCACAAGTAGGCTTCAATTAAATTACTGTGAAAAGCCCCTAGTCACCACATTCCGGCTCCTGTTCGGGGAGGCCAGTACAGGAATTGAACCCACGCTGCTGGCATTGTTCTGCATTACAAGCCAGCTGTTTAGCCCACTGTGCTAAACCAGCCGCCTGTGGGCCTCAAAACAGTGTTATAACAAGCTGGTGCAGAAGAAACATCTCTTTTCAGTTCAGTGGTTAAAAGAACTAAGGTTTTTACTAACTGAAGGACTTGTAACAGTGAGTTGGATGCCCAGGAATAGCCAAGCTGAGAGGAAGAGGAGATGAAGAAAGCGAGTGGGGAGAAGCATGCAGGCGAGAGAACAGGGCGAAGAAAGTGATACGAGTGAGCAGGCCTGGCAGGTGCAGACATGAGAGAGCTAGAGAATTAAAAAGAAAGAGGAGAGAAAAATAAGAGATGCAAGACTCCAGAGTTAAAGGATATTAGAACCACAAGAGTTCTCACAAGAGGTGGCTACACATAAAATGCAAGTGATGTTGGTTG